>NW_025533156.1:0-150941 GCF_020631705.1 Daphnia magna | reverse complement strand
ATTGCCTTCGTTCAATTACCATTGTGCTACTTCAGACCTTTCAATCGTATTCCCTTTAGTTTGGTTTCGGAATCTATCAGAATCTGCCTCTGGACTGTTGGCTGCCCTCGTCTCCTGGGTACACCGGAAAAAATTGAATATCGCTTGAGCGTAAGAGAAGGTCCTTGAATGGGGGTGGGTGGATTACACAGTTCAGGTCTCTCTCTCTTATTCTTGCCACATTCCACAATGAATCCTCGATAAGTGCCGCACTCCTCGATCAGTTTCGATTGTGAATCAGATCTTCAATTCGACCTGAACTGTGCTCTTTAAAGCCCCGGCACCTAGCTAAACTCAGACCGCATCTCCGCCGGTGTATGGGCTCTTTGGCAAGTCCCGTCTGTATAATTTAGCGAACGTGGATTCTGGCGACCAATTGGCGCGCGGTGATGGTGAAAGCTCGATGGGTATCCCCGGCTGCTGCCGTGGAGAAAGGCCCGCACCTCTTGTAGAATGAGCCGAGGCAATCTGCATGTCCACCCCCTCCTGTAATTGTCACCTCCAACCCGCTATGGTTGATCCGACGACGGGCTTATGTGGTCTAGCGAGCCGACCGATAGATTCTTCTCGTTCGTACTGGAAATATTCTGCAATATGAAACCTAATAAGTTCTATTCTATCAACATAGAGGAAGGCTGGCTGCTGGCCCCTAGTTGTGAGTCAGAGCAAGAGAAGACCCTGTATATAAGGTAATCCGTCTAGTTGTCAGTAACTTAGAGCGAAGTCCTCTCTACTGATTATCTCTCTTGTTCATTATCTGTCTCAACAGTCTCAGGAAGAATACAATCATGCACAATGGTATTGTATAACGTCAAGCCGGTCAAATATACCAACTTAATGTTCTGTTAACTCAACTACGTTCATCTATTATATTTCTCCAACAGGTTATGGCCCAGCTACACACTAGGTATTCTTTTTGTCAAACATATTCTCAATATGGCGAGAACAATACCGAGATCAAAAATGTATCTTAGGGATACGGTCCACATTCCTAAATTTGATGGGTCAAATTTCCTTCACACATGGAGATTTGGTTTAATGCTATTACTTCGCAATAATGAGTTACAACAAATTGTTCTCGATGTGGAAAAACTACTAACAGAGTTAAAGACAATTTGTAACCAGTTTTTTTAAAATGAAACCAACAAGGTGAACAATATTTACACTTGTTGACGTTTTTACCCAGTTAACTTATGAACTGAAGCCTACAATGCGAAACATTTATTTACTTGTTGAAGATGAATACTAGCAATATGCTAACACATTGATATATTTTTTTAAATTTAACTGACCCCTTTTTACTCTTATTATTCAATAGGATTAAAAATAATGAAAATGGGATAATAACAATGCTGACATAAAAAAACTCCGGCATCAGCGAGACACACTTGCAAGCAATTATATTTATACAACGGTCACAGATAGAATGAGGGAGTATCTTATCAATTGTGAAACCTCTGCAGCTATGTGGACCAGACTGTCAACAAGATTCACACTTAGAACCACTGCCAACAAAGGACAACTGTGGTCCCAGTTTTATGAGTATCGATTCCATCTATCTCAAGACATGTTGGCCAATATCACGTTTAGCCAGACAGTTCAAAGATCTAGAAGAAATTGTCGCAGAAGTTCAGACTACCAACAAGATCGTGAGTATCCTGCCATCCCAATTTCAACATTTCAGAGTTGTTTGGGATACAAACAAGGAATCTGAACAGACTATGGAATTACTCACACTCTGACTACTGGCCGAGGAAAGAAGGATGAAACTTTAAAACGTGAAACTCCAGACATCAGTAAACCTGCTGAAGCGTTCGCGGTAAAGTCTAATTTACCCGACCATATTTACCTTAACTAAAATAACCTTAACTTAACTATACTCAGAACTAAACGGGACCAAGCCCGAGCTATGCGAGGAGCAAAATAGGGGGTTTGGGTGGGTAAAGTAATGGAATAGTAAAGTAATAAAGTAAAATAGTAAAGTAAAGTTAACTAATTAGGTTAAACACTCTAAATATTAAGTAAATTAACGCATTTAAGTTAAGTTAAAAGTAACATTTCTGCTAATCAGTAAGGTAAAGTAAATCTATTAAGTTAATAATAACTTTATAAAGTAATGTATAATTAAGTTAAGTAATTAAATTAGTCAAATAAATAATAAATAAAAAAATAACATAATACCACTACTTTATTACCAAAATATTAACAACGAACAATTACCTTCAAAATATGTGTTCTCCAATACACAGATGTACACACTACAAACTTTAAAAAATGAATGAAATACAAAGTATATAAATGTGAGTCTGCAACATGTGAAATAATCGTTGTTGCATATTATATTTTAAAATCTATATATATAAAATTTACATCCAATAACTTCATTTTCAAATAATAAATTATAAATAAATTTATTAAAATAAATAACAATCAAATAAAGTCAATTAAGAATAATTCATGAAAACTATAAATTACATAATTATATATATAAAGTCACAACACTGGAAAAAACTGTATACTACTGTTATCTGCTACAGATTCAAAAATTTCAAAAATACAATTACATACAAATTTTTAAATGACCAAAACAAAAGAAAAAAAACTTCTTAGTGAAAAAAAACATCTTTAGTGGCCAAAATCTTAAAACTTCAAGCTGAATCAAAAACTATAAAAGAAGAAAAACGAAATAAATAAGTTAAAGAACTCTTAGAATACTGTGTAGCAAAAATGAAAATAATTTGTACTCGATATCAGGTTGCTATTGAAACTTACAAACGACAATTAGAGGAATTAGAAATAAACCAAGGTAAATATAATAATTATACTAATAAACTATATACAACAAATATTTAACATTATATTTTATATAGAACCAACAAATGCAAAATTGAAACACAAAACGGGGGAGCTGCAGGATACCATAAATAACTTAGAAAAGGTAAATCATTTTTTTAACGATAGTAACTTTTGAAACATTTATAATTGAATATAAATAATACAACAAAACTAGAAGGAATGAAAAATCTAGAAAAAGAAATACAAATTCAACAACCAATAAACATCATTCCTGAGTATAATAACAACGAGGATGATTCAACTGAATAACAATTTATCTGAAGATGAATCTGATATAACTACATACAAAACACTGAACTTACAGTAATATGTTAATATATTCACAACATATTTAAACTAATAACTTAACTAAACTTTTTTTAGAAATATCCCACAAGACAGCCATTTACAATTCCATTGCGTGTTAAACAACAACTTGAAAAAAGTCAATGAAATAGTAGCAGAAGACTGGACAATTGATACAATTAAAAATTCCAAATACACCATGTACAAATTCACAGAAGTGAATTAATGTCTTCAATATTCACCAATGAATATTTAAAAGTGAGTACAATAACTTTTAACTAAAATATATTTCAAATAATAAACTTATTTCTTACCGCACAAACGATCTGGCAAAGGCTGAAAACCAGGAGCAATCCAGCGGAAATCATGAACCCGACATACGTAGAAGAAATAACAAGTAATAGCATAAAACTAATAAATATAAAAATAAGTAAAATTTTCAACTAATTAATTTATAATAGAATACCTAATTCACGCCTGGCACGCAATTTAAAAGGATCCACTCATATGTTGAAGAAGAAACTAACAAATTAAAAACGGTAATAATTATTAATAACAACACATATATTTAACTTTATACTATTTTTCCATTTCTGGTTTAGAAAATGACAGTAGCATTAGGAAAAGAAGATACAAATTCAACTAAACCGGATCTCAAATTAGCTTTCCAAACCCTATCAATATTAACTGACGTAAATATATCTATTACTATAATAAAACTTTCTGTTACTAGTTACAAGAAAAACAACAAACTTTAGGAACTAATATCAAAAACAATAATCAACTCAACTGAAATATCAATTCAAACGGGAAGAAAACACCACAAATCACCCAATTTGCTCCACCCCATTAAACAATACGGTAATCAATTTTACTCTTCAATCGACACTCTAACACACTTAAAAACTATTTCATAGGCATCTAACTTACATTCAGTTTAGAGTCCCCAAACCTAAACTTCTCCACATACATAGTTGACGAAACACCAATTCCTAATCAATTTTTTTCGAATAATAAATATTATTATTAATTTTTGTAACATAAGTAAAATAAAGTAAAGTATGTTTTCCTTACAAGCACTCTTTAAACTTTTTGTTTCAGTTACATCGGTAGTAGATTCCTCAGAATACAATTTAGCTGCATATTGCATAAATAACTTAAAGCCATCTTTTCCTTTCCATTTGGTACGAGCATAAAGGTTGCTAAATAACCAACCAAACATTTTTTTGCTTCTGTTTGTATTTGGAAGACTTTTTTTTGGCTAAATTCCACAATCCTGAAATAAACAATTACTTATTACTAATTAGACTAAATAAAAATTGATTTACCCTCTATTTGGTTGGTATGTGCTCCATTTTCGGGGATCTTTAAAATGCAAGCTATGATTAACTTTCAGATGAATGTAGTTATTGTGTTCCCTAATTTGAAAACAAACAATTATTAACAATAAAACATACATCAAATAAATATAAGTAAAAACTAACTCTATTTTGTCATTTGCTTTCCAGCAATCAGATATAATGATAGAACCAGGTAGAATCCATTCTTTAATCTATTGAAGCAAGGGGAGTAGCGGAAGCCCCTGAATCATCGCAACATCACACATCAACTGAAGTAAATTTCCCTATCTCAAGAAATGAACTAGTTCCTGGATCGCTACCTATTACTCCCACTGTCAATGAACTTATCACTGTTGATGGAGTAGATCCGAGTATGCAAGTACCTACATTTACGGAACGAAGATCTGCTCGAGTTTGAATTCCAAAAATTATTCAGAGCATGGTGTCCTTATCTGAAGTGGTCGATAATCCATACGAGCCTATCAATTACCAAGATGCCATCTCCTGTGAAGATGCACAACTGTGGCGTGAAAAGATGGATGAAGAAAAACAAGCTCTAACTACCAGGAA
The DNA here is from genome assembly GCF_020631705.1 of Daphnia magna. Taxonomy (NCBI): domain Eukaryota; kingdom Metazoa; phylum Arthropoda; class Branchiopoda; order Diplostraca; family Daphniidae; genus Daphnia; species Daphnia magna. The sequence continues at coordinate 145,851 of NW_025533156.1, read as the reverse complement.
AACCTGGATACTGGCTTCTCTACCCCCAGGTCCCAAGGCCATCAAGTGTATGTTTGTCTACAAATACAAACCAGGATATGAAGGAGTAGCTCCAAGAAGAAAAGTACGCCACGTAGCCAAGGGCTACTCACAGCTACCTGGTATTGACTACACTGAAACGTTTGCCCTAGTAGTAAAAATGGAAACCTTCCGGTTGGTTGTGGCCTTTTGTAGTAAAACAGCGACTTGGAATCTCTTCACTAGATGTTTGGGTAGTCTTTCTCAACGGCGATTTACAAGAAGAAATCTACATGGATCAACCTCAAGGATATATAGATTACGAAAAATCTGATTACAAGTGCCTCCTGAAGAAATGTATCTACGGATTGAAACAGGCTCCACGAGCCTGGCACGAAGAATTCACACCAGTTTTACTAAAATTTGGTCTGATTCAGAGTCAATCAGATCCTTGCTTATTTGTTCGTCGTCAACAGGGGAGTTATTGATGGTGATAATTTATGTTGACGACCCACTAGTTATTATTCAACAACAAATCGACGTTCACAGATCTCACAAATCACCTCGAACAATTCTTTGAAATTCGAGTCTTACCAGCTACCAGATTTGTAGGAATCGACATAGTACGAGATCCCTCAAACAGCCGCACTATCCTACATCAAAGTGACTACGTTACAAAACTTCTTGAAAAATTCAAAATGATGAACTGCAACGCCAAATCCACTCCAAGTGATCTAAATGTGAAACTGTCAAAAGTATCCAAACTCAAGAAGTGAACAGTTCGTCAGACCCTTTATTCAGTCGCTACAGAGAAATAATTGGAGGTGTTATGTACCTAGTTGTCTCCACCATGCCAGATATGGCACAAGCTATCAACGTACTTGCCAGATTTTGTGAAAATCCAACAAAGGAACATCTGACTGCCGCAAAACACCTACTGGCATACTTAAAGGAACTGCCAAGTATGGTCTGTGTTTCGATGTTAGCCAATCTGAGAGTCTACTGGGTTATGCGGATGCGGATTTTGCTGGAGATTTAGATGGCCGGAAATCTATCTTAGGCTATATCTTTACTATGTGCGGAGGACCAGTCGCCTGGTCATCTAGACTACAACGCAGCATCTCAGGCAGAATTCGTCAGTCTGAATGAAGCAACCATCTTGATCACAATCTCTCAGAACCAATTGAAATACGTTGTGACAACCAGGGTGCGATTCGTCTTGTTCATAACCCCGAAAATCATCAACGGACTAAACATATAGAAGTTAAATTTCTATATGTCAGAGAACACCAACAAAGAGGATCTGTCAACTTGGTCTATATGGGAACAAACAATCAACTTGCGGACGGTGTAGGGAATGACAAGAACGATTGCTGGCTGGAAACAATTTGTATTTGTTGAAAGAGTGGAGACTGACAATAGAAAAGAGTAGTTTGTCCTAGGTTTCTGAGACAACCTTCCTGGTCCAGTTTTTTTCTTGCGACTGCCCCGAGCTGTCTTGTCCTTTCCTCTTTCGTTCTTCCCTTTCCTCCCCACCCCCTTTTCCTTGTTTCTGCGCGCAAAAATTAGGGGGTTATTAGATGAGAAGAGAGAGAAGTGGTGCGTAGGAGGAGGGGTACGAGACGGTCAAAAAGAGAGGGTGTGGGATTGTAAAGTCAATTTGCAACATGGCCGACCCCATTTTCTGCATAGAAAACGACTGTGATCCTGAACGAACACCCGTGTAGTGCCGGAAGTGACAACTAGTCCATGGGGCCCTCAATAACCGCGACAATATACCCTCTTTACCATTATTTTTATCAAACCTGGCTTGTTTTTTTATCAATTTTTAGCTATGAAAATATTTTAGAAATTTCCTCATTCATTTCGTCCAGGTCAAGAATTTTCTGGGATATTAAACTTTGTATAATCAGACCACACACATACGGAATAATGCCTTGGAGGCATGTATGCATGCAATCGTTGATCCAATTTGCCATTATATGAAAAAAATTTAAGCGATTCAGGATGCAAAATTTCTTAACTCCTCTAACGTGTAACTGATTGATGACCCTTAAGAGTAAGGGTCTAGTTTATAAGATTCTAGGGTGCTAAAGCGAAAATCTTTTTCTTTGAAACAATTCAGACTTTTTTATCGAGTACAATAGCACAACGGGCAAAAAAATCATGTGCAAAACTTTCAAGTTAAGCCAAATATTTGATTCATTGATAAGTTGTCTCCAGTAAATTGACTAAGCATAGCCTTCACTTGAAAAGTTCCCCTGGAAGGAATATTAATCTCAAAGCCGTCAGTTTCGAAACTAAGCAAATCATCAACAATCACCTCTAACAGAATGTCTTGCCCGTCGTCATATTTCAGATCCGTGGAATTACACATTGCAACTAGGTGAAGTTTTGAAAGAGATGCGTAAAATTTGGAATCTAAATTATTAACCTGCTGTTATGTTCCGACGCTGCTGAAGCAAGAGGATTAGTTGCCCCGACGCCGTCTGCATACAGCTGAATGAAAACAAGGATGTTTTTCCCGTCCCATTCTAAACGAAAACCACGTTTTTCCCAATTCATTACCTGGTCGTGACCTGGCATTGAATTCGCTACCGACTATTTTGGGCACTTTATGGTATTGATTTGGTAGTAATGCGATCAGGCTATTGTGACCAATTTGCTCCAAATGGTGGCTAATTGTTACTTTATTAAAAATATTAGCTCATTGTGACCAATTGGTTCCCAAAGGTTGCTAATTTTACAAAATAAATATACTTCCATAATAATGATGAAAGTTATGAAACGCTTTACTTTTTACCATCACATTTAATCATGTTTGTTTTTTATTTGGACGGGGAACACAGCATAACAAGCCTTGGTATGCCCGCATCATCATCAGGAAATGTTGGGATCACAATTGCTTTTGTTTTAGTCATTTGAATTGGCCACTTTGATGAAAACGCAGAGGGTACACTAACAGACTTGATAGACAACACTTCATCTGAATTACAAGGGTGAACAAAGAACGCACTTTCATTGTGATATGAGTGACCAACAATAAAGACAGAACCGTACTCATCTTCAATAATATTTTCAATTGAAATTACAGAGGCTTGGACATCTGCTTCATCGTTAATGATTACATAACAAATTGGGTGGCGAATAGAGAAATTCCATTGGTGGAACTGAACACTGCGAAACTGGCGGAAATTGCAAGAGAGATCCCCATGAAGTAATGGACCATCCGAATGGGGACCAGATAGCACTAGATCATGAGCAAAGGAATCCAAATTGCTTTCAAATGAGTATGTTCCCCAGCAGTTGGACATTTCGATTAGTCGTTTAACAAGTTGTACAAGTGGGTTTGCACTGTGACGGATGAGCTTCTTTAATTGATACAAAAGTTCTCAAACGGGAAGCAGCTGAAGTCATCCAAAGGGCCCTATCTACTAACATCGGCTGGCAAATGAATAAGGCAATGAACATTAAACGTTATAAAGTGGCCTCCGAACAACTTAGGTGACTCCCGAATGAAATGGTGTAACAAATCCTTACTGGATGAGTTAAATCGAAAGCAAGTTTCATCCGAGGACAACAGTTTGATTGCGGTATAGAGTAACATAAAATGGTCATATAAGACACTCGGAAGAACACCTTTCAGGACTGATGGGCCAATATATAGAAGAAAGAGACGGAATTCCGTGTCTTTCCACCGTTGTTCATCATTTAGACAACGAGGACGCCTGGCGAACTCGGAAGGAATCGATCCTTGAAAATGAACAAGTCTGCGTGACAATTCGGCAACGTCATCGTGGGTTATGCGATGCATCACCGTTTTCGGTTGAACCAATGAAGGAGAAGCTCATCTCATCACTCCAAGACAGCAGAGGTGCATATAGTCCAGCGGGAAATTCAACACCATGTCGAGGTCCAATTCCTCCAGCACAACTGTCTCCATGGCGTGGGAATCCGGACACATCCTGTCGATAAAGTTTTCGGGGGTCCGTAGAGGAGCGTAGATATCCAGAAACGTTTCTCTTCCACGCACCTTGCCGGGTTTCTTGTAATACACCCCGATTGTCTTGCATTTTGGGCATGCATTTCGCGCGGTATGCCCCATGGTCCCGGTGATGAATGATCTGGCAGGTGAATCACATGTGAAACCCCATATTTTCACTGTATAGTGTTGCTCGCCGTAGACGACACCATCTTCTTCAAATTTTTTCGCCTCGTCAACGAATGGGTGGGTGCAATAACTTATTTGGGCACTTTGGCTTGCTAGGCCCACACCAAACTCCAATGGGGAAGGGTGAGTGCTCTCCTCTTACTTTCCCAAGAATTGGCCAAAACGAAGTGGTACTGCTTTTGAACAGTGGTAGACCGTCCACGTTGACTAGGACTCTTAAGGAAGTATGAGGATGTTTGGCTGTCTTCAGGTGATTTAAAATCTCCTTCTCTAGGCCGAAATGATAATACGTATGATTGATGATTTGGTGATGAAGGTGAGATTGATTGGTGAGAAGTAACTCGAGTCTGTGTAGTATTCTTCACATTCTGACGCAACACTTTCGGTAAACGACACATTTTCCATGCGGATATTTCCTGGACTCCTGTCAAGCCTAGTATCGTTAGCTACACCGACTTCCTACTCCTCTTCTTCATCGAAGCTGTCATCAGCTTCGTCATCAGCTAAACAAAACCGGTTTCTTCATCTGCGCTGGAATGCGATTCGGAATTTAACCGTTCACCAGTCACACTGATGACATTTCGAAGAGCATTATCAACCATTCGCTGTAAGCGATTTCGCAATTGTCGCTTGTTAACCGTACGTTTCCTGGGAACGAACGGGTTCGTTCTAAAAGAAAAGGAAAACAATTTCCTGAAATTAAATATCTTGTCGAAATGAACAATCTAATAATAAGTGTGTATAATAAAATTAATAAAACCGCATACCCTGGACTTTTGATGAGCAGAGGTTTTAGTCTTTTGGCTAACGTTTGGCTTTTTGAAGCCCCGATGAGCGTGAATACTCGGCTGATGAGTCTGTCAAGCTGTTGTGTAGGAAAAGAAAAGTACAAGGTTAAAATATTTTTCAAAAAAAACAACCAGCTTCATATAACAATGAATTACTTACGTAACACTAGCAAATGGTCCTTGGCAATATACAAATTGACAGGAATGAGCAAATTGGAAGGGCTCAAGAGCAGGTGCTGATACCGCTTAATGATGACTTGTTGAAAAGCGATGCTGATCTTCTTAGAAACATTTGATGTGAGATTGCAACTGAATCAGGGTCTATCAATTCTAGACACTATAATAATACGATTTGATACCGTACCTGGTATCAGGTCGTATCCAATGTTTGTTTGTTTTAATTCGGATTTCATTGTCTTAAACATTTTATTCTTCAGTGAGAAATGGTTGAATACCAAAAATTTTTCTTTTTTTGTTTGTTGTTTCCACCTTAAAATGTAAATGCGATTGCAATTACAAATACGATTTGATACCGTATATGTTCTTGTCATCATATTAGTTTGGTGTCCCCGTGTAACTGCCTTATGATAGTAATACATTTAATCAAGTGCTTTAAACAATCACATTTTCCATGAATGGTATTATTTTATTTTCGATTCCATAAATCATATTTAATAAAGCTATATAAAAGAAAAAGAAAAAAAATAATAGTTTATTTTACGGCCAACGTCCGTTTTATGGGAGTGTTATTCTGGTCGTGACCAGAGAGTCTTGTGGGTGGTAATATGGAATAAATAGGGCACGCCCAAGTAATTCCCACTGGTTATGACCCGGGAAAAAAACGTAACCAGGTAGTAACTTGGGCATAACTTGTGCTAGCTGGGGTAACTTTCGATTATCATACTCAAGAAAAGAGGTTCATTCAACAGGAGTGATTTCAAGGTTTTTCCAAATAGGAATATATTGAGCAACATTGGATTTCGATATAGTTTAGATAACTCCTTGCGATGTAATTTGGCTATCTATTCTAGCACTCAGAGGAAGAGACTGAGGTGTGATAAACTGAGGATGGTCTTCGTAAACTTTGCGAATGCAATGTTCAGCTTTGGAAGAATCGAAAACAGTGGAAACACTACTCAATGCACTAGCGATATTATCATTAGAATTAAAATCATTAAGAAGTGATTTTAGTTATCTAATTAACGCATCAGTAAAAGACTTCATACATGTGACAAATTCTAACGTAGCCGAATACGGCACATTTTGCCGCCCTAGAAAAAGCATGATTACATAAAGAATTTTGTCGCAAAGAATTTTTGAAAATTTTAGAATTTAAGAAATAAGAGCAAAGTTATCGCTGCAAAACTGTATCGGGCAATTCAGCATGATTATGAGCATCTTTTGAAAATAAAACAAATTAGATAGCACTAAACTGGTTGTCATCTTTCCTTACTAAATATTCGCTTCTAAAAACTCACTCGCAACACTCGTTATTTGTAATAGATGAACAGCAAAATTTTGGTTGTATAAACGTGAAAAAAAAATATTTTTGATCCAGTGCGGAAATATCGATCAGCGCTTGTGCAGAAGCAAAAACAGACTAGCTAAAAGAATAGAGAATACTAAGGTGGGCGTATATTTAGTTTGTTAGCCCCTTATTAGCCCCCTCCCTCCCACAAAGAAAATATTACTTTTTTCTTCTTTATTCTTTATTTTTTCCTCTTTCAGGCTCTTCCGATTATTTCCAGATAGTTGTCGAGTTATTAGTACACATTTTCCCTAATAATGTCCCGAGAGAAAAGGTAAAGGGCGTCAAAACTTCTGGCTGCCTTTCGTTGATGTTTCGGAAATTTGAGGTGTATAGAATTATGGATATATATCTTTTCTTTATATCTTTTGTCATTGAATCCATTGTAATTTGCAAAAACAATTTATATTTTTTTATTTTAAGGGAGGGACGACTTTCGGTCGGGTTCTTTCTGAAACATCCGAGTTGACACCACCCGGTGTTATCCAAATCGGAAACAATTTTTTCATCAAGATCAGGAAAAAACATTCGCAGCTAGAAAACGCGAATTTGAAATCAGCTCTCTCTTTTCTTCTTGCGTATTATTAAATTTTGTCTATCGAATATCCCCTTCCTATCAAATTTGTTTTTGTGTGTTTTGAAGCTCTTGCTGATTTACCTTTATCCATAAAATCGGTGTTGTTCAACGGTTTGTGGATAATCTGTCGATCAATAACAATTACATACTAAAAGCCTGCTAATCCTAAATTCTTTCTCACCCGCATTTTTTTATTATTTTAAATTTTGAATCATTAACCTTATATAAACTATATGGGTATAATTAAATACGCTTGAAATAATTTTTTCACAAAATAAATACTATATAAGGTTTAAATCAATCAAACAAACTGAACGGAACATGGCATACATGATGTAACAAGTGTGTCATTGAACGATATAATAACCTTGGTTAACTAATAATGGCCTTGGTCTAAATTTTTTTTAAATAGGGGGAGTATTTTTTTTATTAAGAATTCTTGAAAGGAAGAAAAATATCCTTAAACTTTTCATACATCGCTAACGGAAAACTTAAAACAATAGACATACACTTTGCGTACTTTTTGTATGGCGCATTTTCTAAACACAACTGTACGAGCTCCATTCGTCATACAAAAAAATTATGGCAGCAAAAATTTTTTTCAGAGTTAATTCAACTATTTTGGAGCAAATAAGATTATTGTGGTGTTTTAGGCCAATCATTAAAAAAATTCAACATTACCAAAAAATCAGTGGTATGCTGTATTACACAAATATCGGAACACAAACTTTTTCATTTTGCTTTCTTATGACACTACGTCACTTTAATTTTATTTTTCCGACTAAACCAAGGAATACATCGAAAAAAAATTGAAGGGTCAGATAGTGCGTATTGTTAAATTTGTAATATGAAAGAATGGTTCTTAAAATCTATTTCGTTTTTCCGTAGGATTTTTTTTTGTTACTTCAAAAATTTTTCCTTGAAAAAAGAGGATTTACTGAATGTTCATTTTAAAATGTTACTTTTTCCCACCGGGTGAAATAAGTGGGAAAAATCGAAAAAATTTCTCGGTCCTCGTAAAAATAACTCTTACCGTAAAACTTTTTCAGTTTTTAAAAATGGTTCCCTAAAAAAAAGCCAAGATCTGTTTTATCTTTCAAGCAAGAATGTCCGGCGGAGAGCAGTTATATTCGAGTGTAAATTAAAAGTTACTGGTTTTTAACCCACCGGGTGTTTCTTATAGGAGGGACCTTCAGGTCTGAGGTTCTGAGACATACCACTAAGGTATGTTTCTTACTTCCCCTTCTTGTGCCGCACCGCATTGTGGAGTATACCTGCCTATTCGGCATAGTTAATATGCATGTACCACCACCTTACCATACGTATAGCGGTATAACGTATAACGGTACGGATAGCTAGTAAAAAGCTCGATCAGACACATACAAAATCCGTCTGACAACTCGTCGTATTAGTGGTTAACCTCTAGCGTGCCATGCTCCAACTCTCGTTCTAGTAGTGCTTCCCTTCTAACTATTCTACTGACAGAATCAAATTTTTGAAGTCGAGGTCTACTAAAAACATATGGATCTCGTCATCGGTATCAACGTAGAAGAAGTCAAGAAATGTAGGAACAGAACAAACCTACACTGAAAAGAAATGCTGGCATTCTGGTGAATCTTAACCTGGAAGAATCGATTTATTTCCGTCTGAAGGCTTCAAAGAGTTCCAATGCAATTAAAACCAACTTTGTCTCGACAGATAAAGTTTTTTTTATTACCCTTTAGTTCTTGATTTGGTTCAGCCATTAGGGGAGAGCGGGGTCATACAGGACATGTACAGTATCCTGCACAAAAATCCGAACACCGATTTAATTTTTTAAAGCCACCTATTGGCGGGGTAGTGGGTTTTTTGTTTGTTTTTCTTTAAGGGGGAGGGTAGACGGGGTGATGGACACGACAGGGTAGGGTTGGGTAAGTCTAGACATTTAAAAAAGGTGCCTTAAGGTATTACGCTTTAAGGCAAGTTACAGGTCGGGACATTTTTACAACCCCCAGGGTGGTGTGTTTTTTTAAACGACAGTTGGAAATTTAGGGCTTGGGCTTGGTAATGTTGCTTACCGAAACAATTTAGCTTATGTTCCAGCTGCCTGTAAATGTTTACGTCGGTGTCAATGGCGTAGGTGTAGCGTTTCTGAATGTGATGCTGGAGATCGGTGTTCGATTCCAGATCAGGTGATGAGTTAATATGGTTAACTTTCGAGAAATTCTCGTTTGTATATAAAAACAAATTTTCATCGAGAAATATGTGCTTTTTTTGTTTATTAAATAATTATTAAAAATAATAATCTCATTCGTTCTAGAGAAATTAATTTTCCCAGCAAATTCGAATGAAGAATATTATAACGATACCAAATATTTTGTAATGCCTTATTGGGAATCGATTACTGATCTACGGCGTCGCAATCAGAGGCTCTACACATATGCCATCGGTATCGACATAATTGTGCACAGGCAGCTATATAATTTATTTGGGTAAGGAGTATTACACAGCCTAAGTCCAACATTTCCAACTGTCGTTTAAAATAAACACACCACCCTGGGGGTTGCAAAAATGTCCCGACCTGTTACTTGCCTCAAAGCGTAATACCTTAAGGCATAAAAAAATGTCTAGACTTACCCAACCCTGCCCTATGTGTCCATCACCCCGTCTACCCTCCCTCTTAAAGAAAAACAAACAAAAAACCCTTTACCCCGCCAATAGGTGGCTTTAAAAAATTAAATCGGTGTTCGGATTTTTGTGCAGGATACTCTACCAAACAGGACAGTAGCAGTTACGGGTCTTGGTGATGATGAACTATGAAAAAAAAAATACTGGGAAGTTGTCAATGTCAATTTCTATGTGTGACAAAAAATCATCGTGAAATTCTTAAAAATACTCGAGTTATAGAGGAAACAAAAAAATAGTGCTGTCTTTTCATTTTTATTTACAGCACATTTTTGTGTTGCTCCACGCTATAACTCGTCAAAAATTAATATTATAGTGAAAGAAGCTAGTTAATTCATTTACTTATACAGAGCCGGTATAAAATTGTTTTTACGGATTACGGTTTAAGAGTTCTTAATGAATTAAAAATAGACCCTCATTGGGGGTGATACTGGTCCAGTGGCTCCTATCTTTTGTAAAAGATAAGTTAAGATAAGTTAAGATAAGATATTTTTGGTATCTTTTTGGTATCTTTTATCTTGTGTCAAATTCAGTTAAAATTAAGTATCTTTAACTTTAGGTTATGAAAATCAATGGTAACTTTTGCCCTAAAAGGGGGATATCATAGAACAAGCAGCCAGCGTTTCTGCGCCAAATCAACAGGATGAAGCTAGGGATGAAGTTCAGCAAGACGCAGTAAAACCTTCATCAACTCGCAAGAGAAGGTTAAGCCAGAGTTTATATTCAACAGTAATTGAGCCACCAAAATCTCGTTCCCTGAGTGGCCCGGCCAAAGTATTGGAGGAGTTTGGGATTTATTTAAAAAACCCATCGTAGCTATGGAAGTTCTAGTGAATCCAGTGGATCCCGACAGTGACCTTTGCGTCACTAAGCCCCTCGAGTATTGGAAATCTAATCAGTGTCGTTTTCCAATACTAAGCGAAATCGGAAGAGATGCTGTTAGCGTTCCAGCATCACCAGGATCTGTTGAACGGGCTTTTAGTGTGGCTTCGGATATTTTATCAGCAAAACGCGCCGCCATGAAACCAGGTCTCTTCATCAACTTGATGCTTATCAAGTGCAACGCAGGGCTTAAAGTTGGTTTACGTGATGCTGTGTAAAACTGTAAACTAAAAGTAAGACTGTCATGCAATACAATACAGAAATTCAACAATTTATCGACTCAAATGTTGTTTTTCTTTTTTTTGCTAAAAAATAACTTTTATCTTATCTTAACTTATCTTATTTTTATCCCACCATAAAAATTCGGAAATATCTTATCTTTACTGTTTTTTTAAGATAATATCTTGTATCTTAGCATTTTTTTTTTGTATTTCGGAATAACTTAACTTAACTTTTTTTTTCGGGCTATTTTTTTTAGTATCTTTACGAGTACACTTCAAACAGGTAGTTAAAAAAAAATGAACACATTTGTTTTGTTTTTGAAAGTCATACTTTAACTGCATGTGGAGGGTAAAAAATGTGAGATATGTGGAATTTATTTGGGGGATGGCCGCGAATCTCTTCCGTTAACGAGAAGGTCGAAAGCTTTTCGGCAGTCGTTTATTTGGCCTTAGAGTTGTAGTTTCTCATCACGTGACATCGGGCGTCTGACGGAGACGAAGAATTCCGTCTCGGAACTCCGCATTTTTAGATGACGGAGTTGTCTTAAGTCGACGTTAGAACACTCGATCGTCACCGGCAGACCTTCGATAACTTCTTGTACGGCAGCTCGACGTTTTGCGGGACTCCCTCCTGATATTTTCAAGTTGTAAAATTGGAGAGCCTTTTGGTTTTGGACTAAGGTCATCATGACTCCGTGAGTCTCCTCCAGGCGCCTGACATTTTCACCTCCTCGTCCCACAATACGACCGTAGTTTCTGTAATGAATGTCCAAGAGTACCAAGTTATCCGCAGTTTTCAATTGTTGAATTTCTCCAGAAACAATGGCGAAACTGGCAGCTGGTTTAGCTGTGGCAGCCTTCTCCTTCTCAGGAGCGACAGTTGGCGCAGCAGTTGGCGCAGCCTTCGCTTGGGGTCGAGCTGGCGGATGAACCGATGTTTGGCCTTCGGACAGGTTGACTGTGTAACCTTCGATCGGCTTTTGTTTATATCTGTAATCAGCTGACTGGAAAACAACTGGTGGTTGTACATCAGCAGCAGGTTGTCGTGCAGGTCTGACATCAGCGGCAGGTTTTCGTGCAGGTCTGACATCAGCGGCAGGTTGTCGTGCAGGTCTGACATCAGCGGCAGGTTGACCTGGGGGCCTTTTTGCCGGAAAGCGGAGGAAATTGTGATGGAGAAATAGCGTCCATCACAGTTTCGTAAATCGATACCAACTCCGCTGGAGTCTTGTCCTTTTCGGGTGCACGTTCCTCCTTTTTAGCTGCTGCTTTAGCCTGAAGTTTGGCCTTTTTCTTTCTAGACGAAACCTCTCGAAATTCTGTAAGTCTCTCACTTTCATCGACTGATTGTTTCCCTTCATCGGCAGACGCTCCTTGGATTTCTTTGGCAGTGGCAAGGGGTGCAACGTCATCGATGCCACATCCAACGTCTTTTTTTCCAGCCTCAGGAAGTGATGGAAGATCATCAGTGTCGCACGAAACGTCTCGACTTTTAGGCTTCACAAGTTGAGGGAAATCGTCCGTGCAGCATCCAACATCTATTCCTTTGGCCTTCACGGGCTGAGGAAGGTCCTCCGTGTCGCATCCAACATCTCGGGTCTTCACTTTAGATTTACGCTGAACCTGTTTGGCCGATTTTCGCAATTGTTTCAATTCCGCGTCTTTCAAAGCCAAAATGGCGTCTTTGCCTTCAGCGATCGTCTTCATTTGCGACTCAGCAGCGATCAAACGGTTCTGACCTTGTTCCAACTCGGCAATGGTTTCCTTCGCATTCACGAGTTCTACCTTGACAGACTCCATTTCGCACTTGATGGTTTGAGTGTCTTTGATCAGTCGCTCCTTCGCGTCCTCGAGTTCTACCTTGACAGACTCCATTTCGCACTTGAAGGTTTGCGTTTCTTTGATCAGTCGCTCCTTCGCGTCCTCGAGTTCTACCTTGATACCTTGACTAACGCGGTGCGCCGTTTGAAGTTGGTCTTTTAAATCAGAAATCTCTCATCAGTTCTTCTTCGCGGGCCTTTTGGATCTGGGTTTCAAACGCGTCGTCCGTTTGTTGGGATGCGTCAACGTTCTGGGTTACCACCGGCGTTGGTTCCGTGTTCTCCTCGGACACGTCAACAGCCTCGGTGTCGGTAGACTCCGTTCTGGGTTCTGTCCTTGTAATGATGCGGAGAAGATCTAGGAGATACATCATCCAATGGAGGAAAGCAAAGTACTTGGGAAAATATTCCATTTTTAAAGTTTGGGAAGTTTGAGATTTGATTGAGTTCGATGAAGAATATTCAAGATCAATCGGGGATTGATAATGACCATGGAAGATTCCGAAACTCTGTTGGATTAATTGGGAATATCGGTTTGGGCTTTATTTATTGAAGCACATTGACGGCTAGCGGCCCTTCAAATTCCTCGTTAACTTCAAGTTTGAAAAATATTTTCGAGTTAAATCCTTTTGTAATTGGTTTTTAATTAAAGTTGATGTTTTAACAAACATTTTTCAAATGATTTGAAATTACTATAAATTGAGGGGAAAATTTTATTTTGAATTTAAAAGATGATCTTGTTTTCACTGCGCATCCCACTCCTCCTACATCCGTGTGACGGATAATAAACGATGCGCGGACTCATTCATTTTGGCATTACTGCATGGAAAATTTAATGTTTCCTGAAATATGATGTAGAACATCTGTTTGTTTTTTTTTACACTCATTAACTTGATCATAGAGCCAAAAGCCATGAACATTATTTTTTATGTCACATTATTCATATGGCACTTGACAACTAATTATAGATTTGTTGTTAAGGGGTCATTGGAAGTCATTGAAGTATGCTAATCGCCTAATTGAAGTAGAAATGAGCTAATTCTAACGCGTATATTAAAAAATAAATGCATAGATTTTAAAGTGTGCCGTATGGACCTAAAACTTGCTTTATACTGCTGGCTGTTTGATTATGGCGAGCTGTTACGCTGAACGGGAATGCTAATAATCGTCTAGACGCAAGAGGGGAAGTGGCCGTTGTCGTGCATCTCGAAACCAAAAGAAATAGCGATACGCAAATAGAATATACCACTCGTCTGGTGTGACACCGATAAGCTTTCATGCACTAGAAACTGAACTAAAAAATAAGGGGGAAAAGAAAATGAAAACAGCTGTGTTAAGTATGTAGTTTGACACCGAAGAGAACGCGTCACCACATCAGCAGCAATCCATCAGACTTCCCAGTATAGAATCCCGTTGTGTGTTGTCATTTTGAACGTGCATTTGTGAGCGTCATCACAATGGCGTTCGAAGCCATAAAAAACAGAAAAAGTGCATTAGCTTTGCTTGTTTCGCTCTTTTTTGCAACGACATTCTTCTGTTTGCAGTATGTCGGCATTCAAACTGTTGGGATGACGGCCAGCCGACCGTGCCAGACGTCCGTCTTTGATTGGCGAATTGTTAGTGCTGAAGAAATGTCAGCGGAGGACATGATGAGCTATTTCCTGTGGCCCAATCGAACGTCCTGTCGTCTCGCACACGATTTCGGCGGACACATGAAACGCAAACCATTGGGGCTGGATGGCCAGAAAGCAATCTGTCTCAATCCAGTGCAAGTGGCGCCTCCTCCTGGTGAATGTCTGGTTTACTCCTTCGGTATCAATAATGAATGGTCTTTCGACGACACCATGGAACGCTATGGCTGTCAAGTCTACGCTTTTGACCCGTCAATGAAAGCGGAAGATCACGACCGCAGTCCAGCCATTCATTTCTTCAAACTCGGTCTCCATAGCCAAGACACGACCAACAAAAAAGGAAGGCAACTCCTCTCACTCACTTCCATCTACAATATGCTGAAGAAGCGACATGGTGAACAGATCATCGACTACCTAAAGATTGACATCGAGTTAGATGAGTGGGCAGTCATTCCTCAGATAATCAAATCGGGAATGCTGGACAAAATTCGTCAGCTGGCCGTAGAGATTCATTTGCCTATCAAGGATTCTCCAGATTAGATGCGTGATCGTGTCCGCATCATCCGCTAACTGGAGGAAGAGGGCATGGTCCGTTTTGATTCGAAGCTTAATCCTTGGTATAGTGGCACGTTCAAGCTGCTCGGTTTGTCAGGCCCACGGGGCTATGAGATCGCTTGGTACAACAGCAAGTTTCTGAACAGCAAATCGTCATAATCGACACTTTCCTTTTCTGCACGCGTTTTTTTTGTGTGTAAATCTCTGTGTAGAAATTGTACATATTAGATCAATTTGAATCAATTTGAATTGGTTGCTACAGCTTTTTTTTAGTTAACTTTGTAATAGACTGAAATTGATTTGGCTGCAAACTGTTCAAGCCAATGTCTGTAGAATTTTTGTGCGTCTATGAGGGTAGATCTCATTTATGGCCCTTGTGTAGTCTAGCAGCATTATCAGTACTTGATAAGTTCCGACGCGTGTCGTTCATTCTGCAGCAACTGGCCCGGCATCAGCTGTAAACTATCACCCGCTCCATTGGAAGCCGCTTTTCCTGAACTAGCGTCCGTCAAAGGCGGGCAATTCACGTCCAAGTCATCCAGTCCTAGATGAACTGTCTAGAATTCATCATTTAACGAAAATGAAAGAATGGTGGAAATTAAAGAAAGAACAAAATAAATAAACAACTCGAAGATGTCGGGTGATGAGAAAGTTGAGGTCAAAATCTTCGTCGGAATCGCCGAAAGGATTTTTGATCTGTTCGGCCACTTTGAGCAGTCTGACGTAGCAAACGAGTTCCATGACTGTACCGATAGGCAGGACAATGTCGATGTCCTGGAGCGATTGATGACTAGGACCCGTATATTGACGGGCCACGAGACAGGCAATGAAATAGGAATACGTGGATAACGTGCACACCTTTATCAATAGTATTCATGTGTATCAATTTTAAATAAGCGGGAAATTATAATTGACAATGCTTCGTAAACTAGTTTGAATTACTTGAGTGTAGATTATTGGAATGCTAACCCAGTTGTAGCTCCAAAGGGCACCGCAGTTGGCACGAAATTCTAAAAATTCCTTTTGTTTTAATGAAAAATCAAATCCATTAGATTTCACGATTATGAGTAAATATTAACACGAAAAAACGTCTAATGTCAGAACGTATAGGTCTACAGTATTAAATGTCTTACAACATTCAATTCCCATTAAGACAGGATATGTTACAAACCTCCATGATGAGTTTTGTGCCGTATTCGTTGGTCAGCATTCCATCGCTGACAGCGTCCTGTCGCAAACCAAGTAGCAGGTACCCAAAACAAATTGACAACTGGAACAATCGATTCGAAAGACTGCTTCTCTTTTCGAGTCATAACACCTTTGGCCATTAGAAACATTTAAAAAATTTACGTATACCACACACGTATCAATGACTTACCATCTAGGACGAGACTCTCAAGAGTTGGATAGCGGCGACGCACGGCTGGTGATATCGAACGTAGCAAGAGCACCAACATCAAAAGTGAACGACGAACGAGTCCTTGCCTCAGTTCTCGAATTGGTTCCTGATCTCCGGTGATGTAAATCTGAATAGCCAGCATCAATCTGGCACGTAACATTTGGTTATTACATTTGCTATACGTTCAAATATTGGGCTCTTACCTAGCAAGACAAGTTTTTTCTAATCCAAAAATAATTGATACAAGGTTGTAGATCTTTTTACGCTGATCATTTTTAATATAGGGTTTAGGGTGTGAAAATGAGCGGGAGTGTCCGTAAAACGCGTACAAAGTTTCGAGTTTTACGGAACTGAAGCGCTGCCCAAGCCGGCCAGAAGGGGGTCGGGCGAAAACTTGTCTTGCTAGTTTTAAATAAATAAAATTAATTAATTGATTTTTATTAAATAAAATACCATATGCCGGTTAGCTGACATTGTTTTAATTGCGAAAAATTAAAAGTTTTTTGTTTGTTTTGACTGCAAAGCGAGACGGTTGCCATGATTTGAATGTTTTTTTCCAAAATATGGAACACGGAGAATTTGAACTTTCCCTTTCCCCTACCCCGACTTTTTTCTCAAATTTTCCGTTTTATATAATTTCTCGCAACATAAAAATTTATTGGTTACAGACGATTTTAGAAGAGGGATAATATTATAGTATTAAAAATATAAATATTAGAAAGAATAAAACAAATTTTAAAAAATGTTTTATTTAACTTAAACTAACTGACAAACGAAAGATGTTTAATATTTTGTCCACCAGCCGTTATCTTCAACGCATAGTCAAAGCCTTTATAGAAAGCGCTAATTTTTTACGATAAGCGTCTTTTTCAGTTAGATTTTGCCTTTGGTCTGTGCATGGGCAAAAACTTCTTCTTTGTTGCACTTTAAGCACAAAAAATGCTTAATTTTTTTATTTGTGAAACAAATGTTTTTATTTGTGAAACAAATGTTTTTATTTGTGAATCAAATAAAAAAATTAAGTTACCCTAATCTGTTATAACGCTAGCCTCAAGAATAGGGTTAACAGCGACAAAACACATTATTGCGTTATCTTGCTGCAGTGTTGTTTTCTTCTTTAAGCTCTTAGACCTTTTCCTTTTGACATTTTCTTCTTTAAAAAAAATATTTTTGCCACCTTTGAACGGTTGATCTTGTGCAACCGAGCAAATTAGCGATTTGCGCTTGAAAATGCCCGGCTCTAGTTAAACCAATCGTTTCACCTCACTGTGCTTCACTTAGATTTCTATGTTGATCTGCATGATGCATTGTAAAAAATCACCGCTATTCTATTCACTTTTTCTAGTCACCTTTACTTATTTCTAGTTTTAACTAGTCCATGTCACTTAAACAATAGCTTTTCATTTTCGACATCGCCCAGCTTGAAATGGTTGCCATGGTTTCTAAAACGTTTTCATGTTGCGAGAAAATATATAAAACGGAAAATTTGAGAAAAAAATCAGTTTTGAATTCAGAGGTTAGCCTTTCCACGACTTTTTGAGCATCTAGCACGCATAAGCAATTTTTTTGTTCTGGCTACCGGGGAGTTGCCTCTTTTTGTGGAGGATACTGTACCAGCTGTACCAAACTCATTCAGACCAGCTGCGACTTCTACTGAACTAAGCAATCTATCCCAAAAAATTATTAATACGTAGTTTTATTAATATTACTTGCTCCATTGCAGTTCCAAATTCTCAGAAAGACAATTACCCCAACATCACGATATCGGCAGCAACGGTGAGCTCGCAGCTCTCACAAGAAACACCCGGTTATTACTCCTCGCTTCTCATGGAAAGTATATCGAATCAAGAAGAGCCATGTATATCTAAAAGTTTACAAATCTTCAGCCAACCAATAGATAGGTCTTTGTCATCCGCAACTTTCGCAGAATCAGAATCGTCTTCCAACACACCTTTGATCACTTTTCCGTCTTCGGTTGTAAGTTTAGTTAGCGTGTTCATAATTTATATGTGTTTTAGACACAAAACTAAATTAACTCCACCGTAAGAACATCTCGTGTTAATGAGAGAACTCAAAAGGATTACGGAAATGTTGAAATTGATCGACAAAAGACTATCTAACATCGAGGCTAAATTGGTCCGCAATGGATTGCTAACTCCCGACTCGGAAATTCCAATTTCTTTGGAGTGTTTGCTTTTTTAAAATTTTGACGAGTTCCTTAATTTTAATGCCGGAATGAAGTCAGACACCACAATTCACTTGTCATTGGTAAGATTTTATGATTTTGTCAAGTACATAATGATAATACTGTATCTGGTTGTACTAATTAAATCTCTCTTATTTATTTGTAGGTTGAAATTGTAAAAAGATGCGGGGGTGAGTGCGTCAAAGATGTGATTAGAAGATCTAGTGATAGGATAAGAACTCCAGAATGTCGGGCCGCCTTACACTGGTGGGGGTGCAAAAAAATGGACAAGAAAAAAGACAAACTACAAGGGTCTCTTATTGTGGATGCTGTTCATGGTGAATCCATTAGAAATACTTTTTTGTAATTGTAACGTACTATTTGTTATCTAATATTTTTATGTTATCTGCAGATGGCATCCGGAAGTTATTTCCTATAGTTAGTGACTCTGATTTGGAAGTGACCCGCACTAGATTTGTCTGCGCCTCAGAAAAAGTTATAAGAAGAAACCAAATGGGATCGACGAAGATTGCAACATGGACTAAATTTACAACTGCAAGTTGGTTGAATTGTAATGTTATTTATTGAAACGTCTCGAAACAAAAGCAATTTATTCCAACCTTCTTTGAATGAACAAACGGGAGGGGGCAATACGCAGCCAACCAAGAAAAATGTACTTAACTCAGTCAGCTGTCAGTAATATCGTTTTTCCATATCCCTGTATCAAAGTTTAATGAAAGTTAGTTGTGTAGTTCCTCTACAGCCTTGTATCTACGTACCAAAAAAGTAAGTTTTTTCGTTCTTTTGTCCTCTGAAAGCCTCTTACATGAGTTTTGTAGTTCCTCTATTCACAAGTATCATGTTAAGCCAAGATGTAAAATTGTTTTGTCGATGGACGCGTTCATTCAAATACAATTTGAATATTTCTGATGCAAAAGGGCCTCAGCGGCTTCAACAGTGGTCAGGGAAAAAATGACCTTCCGAAATTAGTCCATTGTCACGTGTCTTGTTTTTAATACCCGTCGTCCCATTCTTCAAAAGGCTCTGGCACGTCAGGCTTTAAGTCTAACAATAGGATTGCATTACATCTTTTGATTCAATGTGCTAATTAGGCATTATGATAAAGGGATGGGAAAGGTAAAATGAACCCCCAGAATAAATCCATCAACGGATATCAGGTAGTTTTACATATAAACCCATACGCAGTTCGACTGAGTGAGATAATTGGAACACTGTTTCACATATAGTAAGATTTAAACTGGATTTGTACAGAAGTTTAAGGTACTGTTTATTTACATACATTTCCCCCTCTTCGATTTGTACGGATTTACTAGTTTTACCTCCCCAGATAGACTACTGCAGAACATCTCGAAACAAAAAAAAAGGAGAAATAGGAATATGCAGAATACATAAAATTCATAAAAGAAACCATTAAATCAAAATTTTCAACTATTGAGCTATGCTGTTCAGAAATAAAATTCCAAAATATATTCGGGTCAACTTTTTGAATGCACTGAACAGGTACAGCATTAGCATTTGGTCGGGCTCCCCATCTGTTGAACTGGCATTCTGTTCACTGTCAGTCAATGAGCACATTCTAGAGGTTTCAATGGGCGATTTTTTTGCCTTTTTGCGAAACGCATTAATTTTCCCGGCGTATGCTAAAACATCCGTCTCGATGTTTGGGATAAAAGGAATTGCTCTCCATTGAGCATCCAGAGCCTCAATGTCCATGTGTGACTGTAATATTTCTTTGAAGTTGTTGTATAATCCTACAATTGACGAAACCTTCCCTGAAATAGCAACTGCAGGAGACACATATTTAAGCTGTTGAAGCAAAAGAATCTTGATAGTTGATTCTAGAGCGTATTTGCTTAAGAAATTCTTGATAACAACCAAGCGTTCTGATTTGAAAAATTTCAACAAGCGTGTGTTCACTCTCCGACGCGTTTTCAATAAGTTGTTGGACATTTGTTCCAAAGTAAATTGGGTTCAACGGTTTCAAATTTTGGGAATTTTCCAAGCTTATTTCGAAGCAGTTTTTTTCTTTCAAAACTCTCGTTGTTATGAAGTTATTCATTTTCATTTTTAGACCAAACTCTACCACATCCAGGTACTTGTGTATACGAACTTCTTCACTTTGAAATTCTAGATTCAAATAATTCATAACTATTAGGATGTAAGCAAGAAAGTTGTAATGAAGTTGAACATGAATGTTATTGAGTGCTTGATAAATAGTTTTCGTGGTCTTGTCCTTGTCAGCTAGGTACGATTGAAAATATAGAGTGAGTGCCTTCCAGTTGCTTGCAATCATATTCCATTACTAGCCAACGTGTCCTGCCTGGATACAGTATCATGGGGTTTGCTACATCAATATACTGTTGACATTCCAGAAATTCTTGCTTCCTCTTGGAACTATTTCCAATAAAACTGTAAACGTCATTTGTGAAATGCATTATGTTCGAGTCTAACGACAGCTTCAGCGCACAATGCGAACGAATGGCATATACAGCCAAATACTACGAGCCAGGGTATTTCTTATTTTAGCAGAGTAGCTAACCACTTGTTGCGTCCAGTCATAACGCTTGCATTATCTGATCCGAATCCAACTATCTTCAATACTGAAATCCTATTTTTCTGAGACTCTTGCAACACCGTGGATTTTATGCCAACAGCTGTGGGGTCTTTGATTACTGGCAATGAATAAAATTCTTTAACAGGCCTTTTTCGCTCTGCAAAAAAATATCTTGAAAATCAATAATTCGTTATTATAAAACCCACAGAGTAAATTGTTGTACATTGTGCTTACCTCACCAAAATCGCCATATATTTAGTAATCGTTCTATCCGTACTTTCATCTACTATAGGGTGGTTTGAGGTTGCCATCTTGGCACGGTATTTCTGGACCCGTTGTGCAGCCACAACTGAAAAGCATTGGCTCTTCTAGGTATATGAAATAAAGGAAAGCTGTCAAAATTCCAATTGCTAGTTTTTCCCTGTATTTTACAGTTATTAAAATGAGTAGGCAAACATATTTTTAACATTTTTTCATTACTCTACCGGCTTAGAAGTGTTTTCAATCCAACCACATTTTTTGCTCAGTGCAACTTTTGTTGCACTGTTTATCCGTATTCACTTCATGGGCCGAAATAAATGTATGCAAAAGTGTGGCTACATGCGTACACATTTCACCTACACTATATCATATTTTACATAGTACTATTTAATACTTCTAATCTATAGAAAGATGAACACTAGGTGGAATTTTACCCTTCAGTACATGTACAACTGGCAAACTGTACCATGCCACCTTTAGCACAAGCGACCCAAGGATAATATGTAACACTCAGTGTTTGAGATGCTGTAACCTAAGAAAAGAAAAATGTAACAGTCGATTGAAATGAAAAACATAAGCATTTCATGGTTACACACTTTTGCTTTAATGACGACTGTGTTGCTTGTAAGCTGCAATGCAGAAAAGTCTCTAAACCATTTGTTTTCTAGACTCTACTCCATGGCTAATATTACGTCTTTTTCAACATACAGTTTCTCTCCACTTATTAGACTTCTCCCATTCTGAAAATAGTCTATAGTTTTGGCCAAATTACTGGTGGAATTACTATGAGAACGTCACGGTTTTTCTTCCACAGATCGTTGTCAATCCAATTAGGATCGTCAATTTGTAATAGGGATAACTGTTCCAATAACCTACACTTTGCTTCACTATCCAAGTTCTTTGAAAAACTTGAAAATTCTGGCATTTTCAAAAATAACACACTTAAAGAAACTTAAACTACATCACACTTGCCACCAAAAAACCTAAAAAGCCAATGCTTTCCAGTTGTGGCTGCACTAAGGGTCCAGAAATACCGTGCCAAGATGGCAACCTCGAACCACCCTATAATGGAAAAGAACGTATTTCTCAGCACGTCTGCTAATTTGGATTCCTCAAACGGCACAAATAAATTTTTTATTAATCCAGTGGCAATACTTTTCACGACTTTTGAATCTTTCACATGGCTTTTCAATACTTTAATCAGGGTGTCCATAAAGCGGATTGGCAAGTTTTCTTTAACAACAGAGACAACTAAGGCCAACTCTAGTGATCTTGTTGAATTTTGATTGTTCAGAAGCTTAGCTACGTCTTGAGGAATTCCACTTGATTCTTGTGACTGGCTGTTGAGCTATGTTTGAGAAGGCCTCTTTTGTTGCTTGCTTTGAAGCTTTGTGGCAAGGGTGACAAAAGGATTGTGATTTTATTTTTGGATTTTCAATTAGCCAATCTCTAAATTGTCTATCCTCTAGATGTGACTTCGTTACCTTGAAAACATATGGCTTGGCACTTTTTGAACATCTCGTTAACTTTTCTACATCTTCTTCTTCTCCACTACTGCTAACATTATCATGGCAAAGCAATAATATTTCTGTACCTAATCAAAATAGTTAAAGATTATTTGGGGTTATTGATGAACGTCGTCGAAATGACTGGAGAATGGATGATTACTCATGGCGCCAGGAATCTGGGGAAAAAACCATTTGCGTGGATGGTGTTAAAATTTTCAAATATTATTTCAAATTGTAAATTGAGCAGGGAGAAACCCAACTGGCTTTTTCAACAGATTTTCAAAGCATGCGTACAAGCATCCGGATTATCCGAACCAAATTCTCCTTATCTACGCAGGCGATGATTCTGTTATCAATCCGAAAAACTCGCATGGGAATGTCAGGAAGCTGGAGAAGACAGAGAAGTTATTCTACCGAACGGCAGCGTCAGTCCCAATAACCGCAAAAGAACGTACGAAAGATCCTCCAGCGCAAGTTCACGGCGACTTAATTGAGTCTGCGGGAAGCCACATAAAAATTAAAGCAATGGATGCGTCTCGAGACCTATAACAAGTCAGAAATGAGCAAATATTAGCAAGAGAAAAAACCGTATAAGCCACGACGCCCAGTTTAACGCATACGAAGTTGGCATCGATACAAATTTTCTTCGGAAACTTGAGTATCTTCCTTCTGTCAACATTGCTTGTATGGACTTGGGTGAGTTATATATTTATCGTGAGTCTATTCAGTTTGATATGCATAAATATACACATATCTATTTGTATATATATTATATACAATACATGTATATGTTTTTATTTACGATATATACATATATCAATTGTATATATATGTTATATATAATACATGATCTATATATGCCTTATATATTATATGTGTGTACATATATATGTATTTTAGATAATGGGGTGTCCCTAAAATGGGCGAGCGCGCCACTAAAATGCGCGGATTTTTGTGCGCGCCTGCACCACTAATCTGCTTAAATAAAACACCCACGCGCCGACCCAAAAATGCGCGCCCGTGTGCGCGCCGACCCTAAAGTGCGTGCCCTACATGCGCGACGGCCCTAAAGAGCGCGCCTTACATGCACGCCTATTAAATAACGAAAGGCGCACTAGAACCCGAAAGGTTTTTCTTCATTCTTCCTTCAAATAAACATGCCACTTGTCGCATGCAATTTTTCAAAAAAACTTTTCGTGATTTAAAATTTCAAATGTTTTAAAACTCTGTATTGAAAAGTCTTGGATTTGCAATTGACACACTATTTGAATACAATAAGCACGAATGAACATGAAAAACAGTAATAGCAGCATGCCATTACTACAAACGACATTTCTGACAGAACCATTTCTTCTTTTTATCAGATTAGTCTTCATCTGACACTTCCTCGCAGCCCCAATGGTACCATTGTTTGCAAGCAGTATTGCTGCATTGAATGTAGTTCCATTTCGATTCGAATTTTGCCTTTTTACTAGCATCTGGGTCGAGGTTTTTCAGCCGCTTTTCTTTCTTTTTATTGGATGGCCAATCCGGATTGTCGTTCAGTGGGTCATATTTGACCAAACGACAGTGGCAGAAAATCTTCGTCGATTTAACCTTCGATGATCTCTTCATCTTAACTTTTTCGGTAGTTTTTGGAAACGGTGACATTTTGCCATCGCTGAGGCACTTCTTCAGGTGTTGCCGTAAATCCGTGTCGCTAGCAAAATTGTCATTGGTAGGATCACCACCGGTAATTAAGGACACCGCAAAGACGATGGCAAAATCGCCACAGTTGACTCAAAAATTCTGTATCTGGCATTTCATATAGGCATATGAAATGCTGTCTCCTTCGTGTCGCAGCAAAGCAGAGATGCAGGCGATGACGTGCAGGTTGTCTTCGTGCTCTAAGCTGTCGTAAATTTTCACAAAATCTTCGCTAGGTGCCTTGTAAGCCGTAACCCAGTGGTTCATTCCATCGTGAAGAATCTGGATCCATTTCTTCTCCTTTACTTTTGGGAAGCCAAGATTTGAACCATGGACAGTGTCCATTAGACCTCCAACCTCTGGTGAAATCTTCTTGATGAGAACTTGAGCTGCCTTCATGTGACAATCGTTCAACCGAATGTCCTCGTTAGTGACTTGATTATGCTGATATCGAGACAATACCACCAGTGGAAATTCAGGTTTGGGATCATTCACAAAATACGTAACGCGAAAGGGGGGGGAGGGGTCGTTGGTTTTGTTACGCTTTGTTACAAGGGGGGGAGGGGGGTTCCATAAAATGTTACGTACCAGATCAATTATTTCGTGGAACTTTTAATTTCTGCAGAAAAAGAAAAAAAAATGCTGTTTAGCTTCTTTTTTTGTTGTTGTCATGACAACTGTTGTCTGCTAAATGGTATTTTCTCCATTGCAGTCATTTTCTCTCAATTATATGATTCTGGTTTTGGAGGGGGGGTTTCAACATTTGTTACGTATTTTTAGGAGGGGGGGTAGTAAACTTTGTTACGGACCGTTACAAGGGGGGAGGGGGGAGTCAAAAATTGACAAAAAATGCGTTACGTATTTTGTGAACGGCCCCTTTCTTCTATAAATAATGAAAGAAAAATATGTACTGGTAAAATAGAAATAAGAGTGGTATTGGCTAACCTTCGTAGTCAAGTCGATGAAAGAACTTTTTTTGTGGTTATCATGTCGAAGAGGAATGTAAATTTGAGCGGCTTTTGTATTGATTTCTGGACCAGGCAAAGAACCCTCCCACATTGCACAGAGAAATGGATAGGTTTCTTTCAACTTGTCAAGAAATGCATTCAATTAAAACATAACTAATTAAATAAGGTAGTTAATGGGAAACGGAACAAAAATCCTAATTAATTTGTCCTTACGTGTCTCGTACTGTTATCCCGTGAGTAAGTAGATGTTTTAAATAACAACGTATCCGCGCTACAATCCCAACCAACATCTTCTACAACAACTTCTTCTTTATTGCAATTGTCGTATCCGTCCCTGACCCCTTCTTCATCGAATGATTCAGTCTAAGCAATTTAAGACATGAAAAAGACATGAAAAAACAGTTAATTTCATTTAAATTATAAATGGATTTATAAGGCTTACCATGCGGGCTAATAATATGTCCTTAGGACCAGCACGTGAATGGTAAATTGCATCGTGCAAGGATGGGACCGCTTCGTTTAAATGATCGGGACCTTTCCAATTGGAATCTTCCTATAAATGAAGAGTAAAAAAATCTCGAATACAATTAAACATCTCTATTTTATAACATATTAGGATTTTAGGCTAACAATCATAGTCAAGTCGATACTGGAAGGACTAATTTGATGGTCACTTGGAGTTGTTTGGGCAGCTGCATTTTTCTTTTCTTTTTCTTTCAATGTGGAATTTAACTATGAATAAAATTCAGTAGAATATGCTTATGTGTGACATTTCTAATTGATAAAAATTTTGTTTTTTTCGGCTTACATTCATAGTCAAGTCGATACTGGAAGGACTAGTTTGATGGTTAAGTGAAGGAGTTGATTTGGCCTCTGGATTTGTTTTGTCTTGGTCTATCAATGTGGAATTTTCCTATGAAAAAAAATACGCTTTACAATGTAATTGTTTCAATTGCTAATTATTAAGGTTTGAAGGCAAACATTCATGGAAAAAAATTGTGTGAACAGGTCGAAAAGGTCCAATGTCCGATGTCAAATTGAGCCAACTTCTCTGCGATTTCCGACAAAGAACCCTCCTACAACGCACATTTATATTCAAAAATACCGGAGAATATTTGATAAATGCTAACCTTGGGAGTTAACTTATTTGAAAGTGATGGTGGATCCACATCTTTCTTCCGTGGACGCTTTCTGCCAGACGTCTTGTCTGCAGGTTTTCTTGCTCTCTTTAAAGCAAGAGTAGAATTCTTGGGCTTTTTCGTTTCGTGGTCGAAGCATCCAAGGTGCATCTGGACAGCCACGACGTGTGCACACGTAGCAGATGCATGGCAGGTACACTTAGTCAAAGAAAAGTTCTTTGGAATCAGGTTCACAATCCTACTCTCGGAGTACGTCGTTCTTTTCACCACATATTCGCCTGGCCCGATTTGTTTTATCAGGTCGTTTTTGTTTAATTGGGTAGCGACGTTGTAAACCGTGACATTATCCTCGTGAGTACCTTCATTGGTACTGTCGGTTGCAATTCTAGCCTTTGAATAATTCTGTAATACTAAAAATTGACTTGTAAATATTGAAGAACTTAACGTATTCCCTACGTTAAAAATAGGCTGGACCGAATACATACTTCCGCTTTCATTTTTGCTTAGCACTCTCTCACATCTAGAACTATTTGATCTGGCTGGATAGTCTTCTCAAAAACCGGCATGTCTTTGTTGGTGTCGGACAACTAGAGCGCATGATAAATTTTCAGCGTCATTAATTCATAACATATAAAATAAAAAGTGCTAAGAAGCGTTCAGAGCGTACCTGTTTCAAGTGAGATTTTAACGTCAGATCACCCAATCCATATCGTCCTCTAAGGATTTCGATGTCGTGATATTGGCTCAGTAATGAAAAAGCCCGGGCGAGGACATCGACCGGTCTTTCTTTCCATTCTTGCAAACGCTTTAGGACTGCATTATAGGATTCCGAGGCATTGGTGTCGCCTGTTTTCAGACAACTTTAGCTCAACATCCAGGCTCCGATGCATTGAATAGCCAAGTGGATTTCCTTTCTGTAGTATGCCTTAAATTGCTGTAAAGTTTAACAAATATTTTATAATTGTTTCAAATTTAAGCCTAAATACAAGTTTTTTAAAAAAATTTCCAGCAAACCGGATGCGTACCGAGGGAGGGGTACGATCCGAAATTTAACATGGTAGAGATGGGATAATAAGGGTGGGGGGCTGGGTACATCCTT
This sequence comes from Daphnia magna, assembly GCF_020631705.1. Taxonomy (NCBI): domain Eukaryota; kingdom Metazoa; phylum Arthropoda; class Branchiopoda; order Diplostraca; family Daphniidae; genus Daphnia; species Daphnia magna. The sequence goes on along the minus strand of NW_025533156.1, from coordinate 118,197 downwards.
TCAGTAATCGTTTAAGTTATATGTTAAAAGAAAAACTTACACCATTCCAGCGCGTAGCATTACTCAGTATCTCGTTGTATCTCATCAAATATTCAGTCTCTGAGGTAGCCACGAACAACCACTTTAAGTCATCGATGTAGCTGTCCACTTGATCCATCTTCGTAATCTGAAGCTTCTTTAGTTCACGCTTGGCATTTTTGAGGATATGTCCCCAGTCCCGGTACCTCTTCATCTTTGGAAAATATTTTTCTATCGCGAATGAGAACGCCTCCTCACCATCAGTCATTATGTAGGCATTATCGGCTTTCACCTAATGTTGAGACCAAATTCGAAATATACTTAAGGTTAATCATATGCATATACATAAAAAAGATCTTACCAACTAAGGAAAATAATCGGCACACTTTCTGAAAAACGTATCATGTGTTTCAGTCGTCTTTCTGTCGTGGATCATGAAGACAAAGGGCACTACAGGGGCCTCTTCAAACTCGGTAAACCGAGCAATCAAAACCGAAACATAGGCATCCGCAGCTTAAATGTAGTATCATATTGCAAACCGAATGCTGACGAAAGATCCGTGTGGTTAATCAGCCCTACAATTTTCTTGGCCAGCTGGTCGAGGTATATGATGCACAAGAAATCGGGATAAATTTCGACTTTCTTGATACTCTTATCCTGGTTAGCATTGATAAGAAAATTGTAATATGCATTTCGGCTGATGCGCAACTTGTGGCGTTCATTGGCCTGGAAATTTTCCACTTGTTTCTGGTTACGAGGAGCGGACACGGCATGAAGAAAAGCTTCTTCCGGAGCTTCGCAAACAAGTTCCTTGTAGACATTTGAAGGCAAACCAGGTCATACTTTCATTTCATCCCGAGATGACTTCCTCGTAGTAAAAAAATTCATCTTTCTCTTTTTCCCTTTTGCATTTCCGTGAGGCAGGTCGACTTGAATGTCGGCGTTGCCAAGATAATGAATCATAAATCGCAAGGGGTAGCGGGGGTCCCAATAAACTTCCCGCTTGAATTCTGATGACAGTTGATGATCACCAATCCGACTGTAGAAGGGGATTTTCTTGCCCCAGACCACTTCTTCAATTTCGTAGTTTTTTCCTCCTTGTTGTCGCCAATGGTAACCATCGTTTCTATAATCTGAATAAAAGAATTTATAGAAAAAGACCTGTGTTAGTGTTTTAAAACATAATGTTGGAATTCTGTAGTGAAACTTGTATTTTCCTCTTAACTGTAAAAAAAAGGTGTGATTTGTCTATCGTAATCGACAATAAAATCAAAAAATTTCATTTTCTAGGTAAAACAGCAGTGAATTCAATTTTTCATTTCGTTTCTGCGTAGCAATACGTAACTAAAGAATGGTTTAAAAAACACCAATCAATAAAGCTATAATTAATAAGCAAGGTTCTTTAATTTAACAGCCCGGTTAACAAGATAAAAAAAGTAGTGTACCATTTTTTCCCTTCTGATTTTGCTTCATTCAAGTAAAGCACCCCTCCTTGACATTTCATTTTGACCTCGTCTGTTTTTTCATCTTCTCATTCTTCAATTTGTATAAAAAACTTTTCTAGGGGCCAGTTTTTGGTAGAATTCACTCCAGTATTGTCATTTTCATCATCAACTGATGAATTTGCACTAGCTTTGTCGGGCATGTCCTGCTCCTTCTTCTTTCACCCTTCAACTGAAAAAAGAAAAGAACCCGTAGGAAAAAAACTTGAACTTCACGTGGAAATCGACCATCTAGTTGTTTTGAACTTGTTACAAAATTGGGGTGGTAAACCTTGAACTAAAAAAAGTGTTAGAAGGAAAAAAAGGAAATTTTTTTTTTCTACAAAATATAAAAAGAAGAAATGGACTTGAACTTCACGTGGAAATCGACCATCTGGTTGTTTTTAACTTGTTGCAAAATTTGGGTGGTAAATCTTGAACTAAAAAAAGTGTTAGAAGGAAAAAAAGGAAAAAAAATTTTTTTCTACAAAATATAAAAAGAAGAAATGGTTAATTGCAAAATTAATTGCAATTGCAAAACCAAGACTTAGAAATGTCGTTTGTAGTAATGGCATGCTGCTATTACTGTTTTTCATGTTCATTCATGCTTATTGTATTCAAATAGTGTGTCAATTGCAAATCCAAGACTTTTCAATACAGACTTTGAAAACATTTGAAATTCTAAATCATGAAAGTTTTTTTCGAAAAATTGCATACGGCAAGTGGCATGTTTATTTGAAGGAAGAATGAAGAAAAAAATTTCGGGTTCTAGTGCGCCTTTTGTTATTTAATAGGCGCGCATGTAAGGCGCGCTCTTTAGGGCCGTCGCGCATGTAGGGCGCGCACTTTAGGGTCGGCGCGCACACGGGCGCGCATTTTAGGGTTGGTGCGCGGGTGTTTTATGTCGCGCAGTTTAGTGGTGCAGGCGCGCACAAAAATCCGCGCATTTTAGGGACACCCTTAGATAATGGGCATATATGGTAATAGGTGTAACTATTTACATTTTTATATATTAATATATATATGTAATAGGCTAGAATAATGATAATCATTGCAAATCATTTAATACGGCATCGGTCGAAGTGTCTTAACAAGTCTTATTTCAATGTGATTTGCAGGAATGGCAAATGAATTCAGGAATCTTTTGGATTGGGACAATTTGCCAGAAATGATTATGGAGTATGATACAACATTTAATCTTGGCAATTACTAAGTGAGTTGGATCACATTCCGTTTTACGGAGTTTATGGAAACCGAAGATTCGCCAATGCCTACCATAGGTTTGGCCTGTCTCATCCACCTGAGAACACTGCAGAGTTCGCATGAATATTTTTGGAATATGGTCAAAAAAGAAATCCCCAAAATTGCTTCATCCAAGAAGCTTTTGATATGCACTGATCAAGAGGCAGCCATCGTAAATTCCATTGAAAAGGTACGTTTATTGGTTTCTGTTTTAAGTGAAGATGTTAATGGCTTTTTCCCATAATTTGTAGATTTTCCCTAATATACCCCGGGCGCGTTGTCATATTTATGCGTGGAAAGATCAAGAAATGAAATTGCGAAGCCTTGGAATTTCCAGCAGATTGGAATTAGCAAAATATCGTAGCCACTTTTATGAGTTGCTTCACCAAAAATCATACATAGAATACTGCGCTGTTTCTCGATCATTTCAGCGGAATTGTATGAACACTGTAAGTATATTTGTACCTATTTGTAAACTTATTGGAGACATGTTAATAATGATATATAAAAGAACATGTTTATATAATATATATAATTAAATCATGTATTAAATATATTATAATTTAATATATTATAATAGCTACATACAATATATAAAATATATGTTAACTATATATACAACAGTGATATAATATATTTATGTATGGTCTTTTGGAATTTGCAACGTATTTCGAGAAACATATTCATCCAGACTTGAATTCAATGGGAATATGGTCACTTGAGCGGTACAACGGGAAGTATTTGCTGTCAACCAATAGATCCGAGTCCTTTCATGCGCTCTTAAAACACCGCTTTGTCAAGCCAAGAGCATACGCCGAAGACGAAAGGATCTTGGGCAGCTACGAGATTGTTAGGCGTTAGCTCCTAAGAATTAGAAGAGCTCGATTTAGAGTGGGAGAAAATTGGCTCTTACGACATTATTTGCAACATGTGTACAAGCTCACAGACAACTAGGAGTTAGGCAATATTGCCATCTGTGAAGAATTGGACTCCATTCATATAGAAGAGGGAAAAGAAACGGAAATGGTAAAATACACCATTTGTAAAATAATTTCCTAAGAATTTGGGCTTAAATCGATTATGAATTTAGGTAAATGATGCTTCAAGACGGAGCGCGAAAAAGTACCTTCCGTCTCTAAGCACCATGCAAAGGGAAAAACTAATGATTAAAAAAAAAATACTCTGGTTCCCGAACAAAAGTGCTGGAGTGTCACTGCCCAGAGCGGTGCAAAACATTCGGTTACCCTCTTTTCTGGCGAAGAGGTAAAACCGAGACAGTACTGCACCTGTTCTTCAACAGTTAAGTAAATTGTTGCCACATCATGGCTGCCATGATGTCCATTGGTTACAAACATAGAACGTCAAACAGGATACCAAATGGAACAAGGATGCGCTCAAACATGAACAAAATGGCTGATTCTCACTCAGGAACTAAAAGCAATAGACGCATTTTAAAATCAAAGGGAAACACAAGAATTCACCTTCCATCGAATGATCAACGCAAAGAGCGGGTTATTAATAATGATAGATGAATTTTAAACAATATTACAAGATATATTACAATAAAAGTATATATGTTAAATATTGTTAAATTTGTTATATGTATATATATTATATTATAATTTAATATATGGTTTATAATATCTCTCTCTATATAATACGTACATAAATACGTATATTTCCATATATACAGTATACTGTATATAATCAATGTAATATAGGGGAGACCGGGGTTGGATGGGACAAAAAAATAAAAGATCATTAAAGCTCTATACATCTTTTTATGTATTTGATGTATGTCTAAAAGAAGTATACGGATTGAAAAACAAGGCTTTTCTGTTTCCCTGTTTTTTTTTCGTTGAAAATTGATAGTTTTATTTAAGATTTCTTAATCTTCATTCATATTTTTTTTTCGTCAAATTTAACGGGGTTGCTTGGGACAGATAAGAAAAGGAAACTGAATGTATGTTATATATGGGTAAAAAAAATAAATAATAATATATTTACATTCACCAATGAATTTCCATTAAAAAAATACTAAATACGTTTATCATTAATCACTATTTCATATAGTAATTAATCTGTAAACTTGTTTCTATCTAAAAACATATATTCAGTGTGAGGGGGTTGGCGTTAGAGGAAAGAAGGCGTGGCTCTAAAAAATCGATGTTTATTTTAATTTAATCAATTTTGTTTTGATATTTCTTGTTGTTAAAAGTAAGTCTGCAAATATTGTTTTTGCAACCTAAATAGCTCATCACGCATCACATTTTCTAAAGGTAGTAAATATATCTTCCAAATTTCTAAAACTGTATGCCACTAAACTTTTATCCATTTTTTTACCCTACCTTGCAGGCTGAAGTAGGCCTAAACCGTTTTTCAATTGGTTTAAGTTTTTGAAGTGAATCCGTTAGGCCTACATGACTCGTACATATATTAGAAAGAATGGAGGTACAGCACCAACTGAATCTGCCATCAAAGAAGCATTACTCCAACAACATTCAAAAGGCATTAGCTTTAGAAAAGCAGCGCAACAAGGCATATCAAAATCCACTCTTCATCGTTTGTCGAAACAGTTTGATCCCACTGATCCAAATACTTCTACGTTGAAACAGAGCTTTCACAATCGACAAGTGTTAACTCCAGAACAAGAAGAAGAACTGTCACAATATCTAATTGTTGCACAGAAGTTAAATCACGGCCTCACTCCTCTTGATACAAAGAAATTGGCCTATTGTTACGGTAAAGCAAATCAGATTTCAATGCCTAATCAGTGGAGTGTAAAGAAAGCAGCAGGATCAGATTGGTTTTCCCTATTTCTGAAACGAAATAAAAATCTCTCGATAAGGAAGCCAGAACGAACAAGTCAAGCGAGAGCAGCTGCTGTAAATCACCGCGTCATTGATCAGTTCTACGATGATTTGTTTGAATTAATAAACAAGCACAACTTTCAACCTGAAGATATTTTTAATTGTGATGAAACAAACAACCCTACAGTAGTTGAGCCACAGAAGATTTTTGCAAAGACTGGAGTGAAGGCGGTAGGTCAAATATTGTAAACATTTTCATTGATTGCTATAAAAACACATCTTTCTATGAATGATTCAGGTTTCAACAACCACAAGTCAAGAACAAGGAACAAATGTAACAATGTTAGCGTTTGTTAATGCTGTTGGTAAACATTTTCCTGGAGTATTCGTATTCCCAAGAGTGAAAGTCAATCTTGAGAAGATGATTAATCTACCAGAAGGTTTCATTCCTTTAGCACACAAAACTGGCTGGATGACGGCAGAATTGTTCTTGATTTCCCTTCAACATCTTCAGAAACAGATTAACTGTTCACCACAAAAACCAATTGTTTTGATTATGGATAATCATATTAGCCATATAAGTTATCCTGTTGTTGAGTTTTCAAAAAAAAATTGAATCATTCTTTTTACTTTACCACCTCATACCTCGCACGTAACGCAACCACTCGATAAGTGTTTATTTGGGCCTATGAAACAAGACTTAAAACAGGAACATCATGAATTCACACTATTTTCCACCGAGTTTCCTGTCTGGTGCCCTTTATTCGATATCGTATTTTGGTTGTATTTTCTTACTTGTATTTGTCTGTCTGCTGTTCGCCGCCTTGCTGCTGTCGTTGTGGTTGCCGCCTTTTTGCCTTGCTGCCATTCTTTCTCCATCCGTCAGCCATCTTCGAACTTCTAGCCGTCAACTACAGGGAATCCTCCGAACATCCGTATTTCAAGAACATCCAGTCATTAGTAATTAAAATATTCTCTACTTTTCTTGCTCTTTGATTATTGCTGCTGTGTCGCGGCAATAAACCACCATCCTTTTCCGTCCTTTACGGCAACCTCTTCGTTATACTGTCACCCGATAAGGTGACAGGTTGGCCAATACATAAATATACATACGCTGGCACTTCGGTGCTAGGCCAGAAAAAAACATATATAAATCGCTGACACTCCGGTGTTAGGCCTAAAAAGAAAACAAGATTAGATAAAAAATATACTTTGAGAAATTACCTGAGTCGGCAGTCTCCGACATAAAGGTTCAGTAATCTTTAAATGGTAATAAAAAAATAAATGGTAATAATCTAAAATTCGCAGCACCCTGGGCAGCGAATTTCTATATATGATGTCCCTGGATTAACTATCCAACCGTACAAAAAGAGATTTAATTCAAGAAACATCAAGTCGGCATTTGCAGCATGTGGCATTTATCCTTTTAATAGGCATGCGATTCCAGAACATATGTTTGCTCCTTCAGAAGTCACAGATTTACCTGCAGGTACGAAATAATTGTATTAAGTTAAAGAACACGTTATTCACTGTTGGAGTTTTTTTTTTGTTGTTCCAGTGGATCAAGTAGAAATAGATCCGGTCTGTCAAAAAACAAACGCTCAAGAGCAGTTTTGTAATGCAGTTGTCAGCCATCTAAATACTACTTTATCAGGTATTAGTACCTAGCGCTGCATTCACTAAAGTATCAATTTTAATTGATAGTTTTTGCTTCCAATTCACCTGCCACTGCAAAATGCAAATACGAATTTAACTCCATCTAGTCAAGGAGCAAGTCATTGTGTGGAATGTGGATGTGGAACAACTACTAATTACATGTTGACAGTTTCATCTTGCGGTAAAGTGGTCAGTGTAACTCCTATTTCAACTACTACAAATGAAAAGGGTTGTCGACATGTGAGCCTTGATAACTTTCAGCATATGACTGGAAGAAATGTGACACCAGCGGACGTTATTCCTCACCCACAAGTCCCGCAAACAGGACCAAGAGTATCAAGATTCAAGAACCGTGGGTCTTCACGTGTACTAACAAGTACGCCTGAAATTATTCGGATCAAAGAAACCTACAAGGAAAAAATGGAAAAAGGAAATAGGGTGGCTTTAAGAAAAATCGGAAATGTTCAGAAGAATAATTCCAAGAAAACAAAAAGTCTAGAACTGTCAAACCCTAACTCTTCAAATCTGAATTCTGCATCAAATCAACAGGTCACTACAAAGACCAATAGACGTGACATCGACTTACTCGACTACATTCCAAAAACTGGCAGTAACATTGTTGTCGCGCAACGTGCACCTTCAACTCGTAAAGTCAATCGAAAACTTATTACTGAATTTGTTTAATTCTGATATTCTCGTGAACAATCTATTTGCAGTCAAATTAATCTCGTGAAAATTCGTGAAAAATGGGTCAATGCTATCTTGAGTTTAAAACAAACAAGTAGGCTATTTCCTAATTTTCAATGATAATGGAAAAAGAAATCTCGTGATAATTTAAATTATGTGCGTCAATCCAGTCTTTAGTTTAAAACAAGAAGTGTTTCCTATTTCCAAATGATAATGTAAACAAATAATCTCGTGATAATTAATTGTTGCTAAAATATAAATTCCTTAAACTAAAAGAAGTGAAAAAATGATTTTCTCTTCTAAAATTGAATTTTGAAGCTTTTCACAAATACAGATAACAGAAGAATAAAATGTCTGTTTCTTTTATCGATAGGCCTACTATAAAAAAAACGGAGTAATAATAGCTATGTCACAATTTGTTGTTGTGTCTGTGTTTTTTTCAAGCAAATCCATGTAATTGCAAGGATACTAGTTATGTCCAAGTTGTAATTGACAGCTCAAATTGATTCCAATCGTATTCACATACAAACAACCATCCATTGCATATTGGGAGAAATTGTTCACTTGGAAACGCAACGCTCCTTTTTCTGGTGAATAGGAAATGAATGTTGCTTGAATATTGTGTAAATCACGTGCAAGTCTATTTTCAAAACCAGGAAGAGTTGATCTATTGCGGTGGTATTGGGGATAAGTGATGTAATTTCCAGTGGACTTATCTAAAGGCCATAAACTGTATAAAGTGATTTCAGCTCTGCGATTGAGCCCCTCTCCTTCACTTGGTTTCATGGATACGTCTGGGTATACAGCCACCATCTTGCAACCAATTGATACTATATAAATTAAGATGTTAAAATAGTTACTTGAAATTAATTATTAAGTCGCATACCAATGTCATCCAGATTCAAATGAGCAACATCCAAAGGGCCTTCGAAAAAATTTTTACCATACCCTTGACGAATAATAGTAAATGAAGTAACAATACAATCTCCATTTTGATCCAATCCTTGCTTTGCAAGTTCTTCCAAACTCGGTATTACTGAATATCCACAACGACGTAAAACTATTCCGACAGGGTGACGAGACATCTTACTTAGCAGTCACGTTGTTTACGTTTCACATTTGAAAGCACTGGTAAATCGATGTGAACCAGCCGGTAAGAGGGAATTATCGATTATTAGTTAGGCCACTCCCACTGGGATGGTCAAAATTGTCCCATACAACACCATTTCCGTTGTCCACATCAACCCCTCATGAAGTACCTTTACATTTATATTTACTACAGCTAAAATAGAGCCGGTAAATACTTTTTTTTTTTACTTTAGATAGTAAAAAGACAGGCCATTCGAATGTTATATTTTCTTTTTAATTAGCTTTAAGTAATTTAAAGTGTTTTTTAACTTTAAAAGAAAGTAAAAAGTTTCGGCTTTTTCCCAAAACTCTATTTTTACGTCAACGCTCAAACTATAAATTATATTTAATGAAAATTTTGTGGAGAAGTCTGTCACACTATTCTTTGTACATTGTAAAAAAATTAAATTTATTTAATACATTGAACATACAAAAAAGGGTACTGTCCCACGTAGCCCCTGTCCCACCCAACCCCGGTCTCCCCTATATTATAAATTTATTTATATATTATATTATGCCTTTTCTAATATTGGCGCAACTTACGTTTGCCGGCTGCAGTCGGACGCACCTGGTTGAATTTCTGTGAGATAGCACTTTCCAGTTTCGGTGGCAAACGATGTTTTTTCAATTTCACCTTTAGCATAGAGAAAATGGCATCTAAGCAGATAAATATGATTAAAATGCAACTCTTAAACAATATTAAAAAAATTCATACCTTGTATTTTAACATACTGCTCACGCGGAATAGGAATTTTAAGGTCGCCCCGTGTGTAGCTTTGTGCCACAGTTCTTGTGAAGACGGAGGTACTGCGGTGAATACAGCGTCCAAATCAGATTAAGGACAAACTTGCGCTCATCCCTGGTACTCATGTTTTTCAGGTTTTCCTTCTTTATTGGAAACGCGTCCTACAACGATTTTCTCTTGGTTACAATAGACAAATAATAGGACTACTGCGAACTTACCTTTCGAGCATGAAAACCGTCCTCGTCCTCCTCCTCCTCCTCATCCTCGTCTTCCTCTTCCTCGTCTTCCTCTTCCTCGTCTTCCTCTTCCTCGTCGCTACTTTCTTCAGCCGATGAATAATTTGTTTGTTCGGTGACATGGCGGGAGCTCGTCGATGGAGCTGGAGACGATCGGGAAGACGCTTGGGTACCCGCTTGAATCGCCACCGTCGCCTTGCTCACTAATTCAGGAAACACCAAATAGCAATACATATTGTATGTAATATTGTGCATAGAACTGAGCATAGAACCCTGTCTTAGGCGTAGGTTATACATACATATAAGTACAGTACTACTATACAGTACTACATATAGTACTATATGTAGTATTATATATATACTATTGTAAGCTATTAATATTTTAACTTAATTTTTCATTGTCTTTTCTTGTGAAGTATATTTTCAGTAGCACAAAAAATTGGGGAACAACTCTAAAAGGAAATGAATTGTGAACGGTGTCTAGACTATTTTCTATAGAACAAAAAGTTTTTATACGGGTTTCATGAAGGTCGAACTACAAGAAAATCAAGTTTGAACGTTTGAAGGTTAAGTCAGTCTGTAAGGCGTCTAAGGAAAAAATTACATAGAAAAGAGGGGCGTATAAAAATTAATGTTACGTAAGAATAAAGGGGAGTGAAAAATAAGGAAAAGAATAAATAATAAATTGTTTTGGTTCTTTACATAGCTATCAGGTTCCAAAAGATTGCGTCTCGCAATCAATCAAAGTCAAATTTGGAACGGAATAGAAAGTAAGTCAAAACAAAACAAAGAAAACCACGTTAATTAACTCAACAAAACAGCTGCTTCTCGATGCGCTTGTCTTAGTGCGTCCCAATGGAATTTGTTCCGTGGAGGCTCTCCTTGTAGAAAAGGGGCTGATAGGACAACAAATTACGGGGTGGGTTGTTGATTAGAGGTGGGTAAGTTTACAATAGTAATGGGTGGGGATAGATTTGGGGGGTTTAATAACGCGGGGTAGCCTACTTCTATATCATTATCAGATGTTTTGGTGAAGCAAGTGAAAGGGTTACAAGTACTTAGAAAAGAACAACAAGGTATGTATCTTGCAATAAGGACCCCTACTCCACAAAAATGAAAGAAAACGAATCCAATTAATCTCATCCCTAGAAGACTACAAATGCTACTTGACCAACTAAAAATCTTAGACGACAGGGAAACGTTCTTTTCTTTTTGGAGTGAGGAAAGAAGAGTGCTCATGTGAAAAGGATTTCCAAGGTCGATGCTATGTTCTTCTTTAGCAGCAGCAATTATCTTGGCGATTGAAGCTGCAGTGCTCATCGGGTAGGGGGTTAGTGCGGGGTGTAAACTTAGTGCGAGTAGCTTATCAATTTCGTACGGAAAAGTGTTGATCAAACTATGTCCTTGGATTATTACACCGGGGACAATTGGATGCTAAGAACTGTTTTTGTAGAAATGTGCTCGGCCGTTGATGTTGACGAAATTTTTATGCCAGTAACAGGGGTTGTAAGGCGTCAGTTCCTATCCTTCAGTGTCTAAAGTGTAGTCGCCGAGTTTGGGTTGAGGACCACAGCTTGTGATTTCAGTGATGATCAATTTGCTACATGTGGGTAAATTAAGGTAATTGGCAGCAAGCCATCCACTGTGTTGTGCGGTGGCGATAGCAATTTTGTGTGCCAGCACCCGATTTTCACATTGTAGAGCTCGAATTTCTCGAGCCACTCCATTTATTTCATCGATAGTTGGGTCTCGTGCGTTTTGAGAATGTGCCACTTCACTGATTTCAGCCCGGATAATGTCAGCAATATTTTCGATGTCTTCTTCCAGTGGTTTACTCGGATGAGCATTGGTGTCAGTTAAAGAATGTAAACGTAAGATGACTTTTTCCATTCCGATTACTTGTTTATAGTTTTTTTCTGATGAATTACAATATTTCAGGTTAGTTGTATTGTAAACAAAGTAAAGTTGTTGTTCGACGTCACGAATTCTTTCTATTTCACTTTTGTTAGTCAGGTAACGTTGAGCGATACCTGTTTCCACAAGCCTTAGTTTGCACTGTTGAACTTATCTTAACGATTCTTTCCAGACAATGGTCACTAGGTTGTGAGAAACGGATCCGTTGATCCCTCCCGGTATATCGCCAATGGTTGAGCTTATCGTACAGTTAGCGCACTCAGTTTCTAAAGTAACTTTTTCTAATCGACAGTTGATCAGCTGATCAGCTGTGACTTGAAGCCAGCTACTCTGCACATTTTGAATACGTTCGAACGACCACTTATTGTTTCTAAGTAGTCCATGCTTTAGCAATGGCATAATCAGGAATCTCGCATTTTTTCACATTCACGTGCATTGGCTCCTTTTGGCACCCTTGATTGACTTGGAGTTTGACAACCCCAGAAGTCAGTATAGATGTTTTTCTTTTCCAGCCACATGGTACACGAATGGTCAACAAAACGGGTGATTAGGGGAAGAGTAGAATAGACATCATAACGTACTGGAATAGCGGGAAGGGGGCTTATTTGATAATCACAGTCATCGCTAGTGAATTTTAGGAACCCTTTTGGCTAAGAAGCCGTATAATTGCAAATAGGGATGTTAAGAGCGTGGAGACGACAGAAAAACGGTATGATGAGGAGAGGTAGAAGACATAATCTATGAGAAAAGTAATTTCAAAATCAATTTTAGGGATCAATTTTATGAATTACTAAGATTACTAATACAAAGTTTTTAATTTTTTTATCTTTATTTCATTCATTTTATATTATTTTATTTTATTTTATTCGTTTTTTTAATCTTTTCTAGCAGATTGCTTTAAGTGATATTGTTCAACGATTACTAAAAGTTAAAGAAATCCGTTAATACGCAATAATTGGAATTTAAACACGGCTTAAAGATAGTTTAAGTGATTCAAACGTGATTTACAAAAAAAAATGACAGTAATAAAATTAGAATTTGACAACTGGTTTTAAAAGATTCCGATGACGTAAACCGAGGCGACGCTCTGGTTGTATGGGTAAGGTTGACGTCTCTGGAATCGGGTTGTGAGGTTACGAAATTGTTGGTGAACTAATCATTAAATTTGGAGTAGGAGGAATTGTGGGTGGGGGTCGCATCAAATTTTGAGTAGGAGTTTCACAAGAAATTTGTTCTAACTCAGATTGAAGGTTTGTTTCTAGGGGTAGAGGGAAAGCTTTGAGTTCATCTGCGGTTTCTTGTACGAATTTTTTGCCTGTTTCTCAATTCTTACATCTAAAAAGTCGACACCTGGTTCGTCTTTCCATATCATTGACTCAAATAGGGATTTTATTCGATTCACATGTGCAAGCTGAGTTTGTTTTCCTACGTCTTGTTGTATTTCCACAGTACTGTTGTTGCTTACTTTCAAAATTCGAAAAGGGCCTATAAAACGTAGAATAAGTTTTTTACTAATTCCCGCCAAGGGCGTTCGCATATCCAGTAAAACTTTATCTCCTACGTTAAATTTTTGCTCTTATACGCGTTTATCGTACTGGGCTTTTTTTTGTTCACGAGCTTGGGAAAGATTGATTTTGACAAGCTAAAAGGCTTCGTGTAAGCGTTTCATCATTTGACTTTTATAGTCTGAGGGAGTAACTATTACTGGGGGAAGAGGACGGAGGAATTGATCAATCGCCATGACTGGATCACGATCATGATTTAGAAAATATGGAGTTTCAAGTGTTGACGAGTGGACAGAATTATTATAAGCGAAAACAACGGGGCCTAAAATATCCTCCGCCCCTCAGCTCGAATCCAATCTCCAAATATATCCTTATCATTTCAACAACAGTTTTGTTGAATCTTTCTGTTTGCTCATTAGTCTGAGGGTGATACGCAGTTGTTTTCAGGCGTTTAATGTTTAAAGCTTTACAAAGCGCAGAAAATAATTCAGAAGTAAAATTACTGCCTCAACCTGTAATTATTGCTTTGGGGACCATGATGTAAAATAATTCCTTCTACTAAGGCTTTACTAGTACTGAGGGTGGTACAGTTGGTAAGAGGAATGACTTCTATCCATTTAGAAAAGTAATCCGTGATTACTAATATGTAATTGTTTCCTTGAAGTGGATGAGGTTTGACTGGAGCTAGAAAATCTAAACCCAATACTTCAAAAGGTCTTGTAGCCAGGTTTAACGGGTTGAGATAGGCTTTCACACTATGCGCTCGACGTCCCAGTTCACTAGGTTCACAAGAAGTGCAAATTTCCTTAACATCCCGTAACATGGTAGGCCAATAATATTTGTCCCTTAGACGAAAGAATGTTCGCCTAGTTGCCATATGCCCTGACAATGGAAAATCATGGTATTCTTGTAAAAGTTGCTTTCTAAAAGAAATTTGAACAACAACTTGACACTGTTCAAAGTTTCTTCTTTTCGCTGACCTAGGTTCGTAGTGTTTACATAAAAGACCATCTTCAACAAAGAAATAATCTATTTCATTAACCCAAGAAGGAATCGGGCCATCTTCTTTTTTCCAAGGTTCATTGTGTTCCGAAAACGTAACGATCGCCTTGCACAGAGAGTCTTTCTGCTGTTCTTGACACGTTACGTTGTTGTCTGCAGGAATGACAGATATTATATTAATCGGTATTCTTGAAAGAAAATCAGCATTCTCGTGTACTCGACCTGGTCGGTACTGAACACTGAACTTCATATTAGATAACAAAATCGCCCATCTACCTAGTCACCCTGTTTCGTATATAAAAGTCTGCAACCATTGAAGAGGCCTGTGATCGCTTACAATAACAAAAGGTTGATCTTGTAAGTAATGTCGGAAACGTTTTATCCCGAACACTACTGCTGCGGCCTCTTTTTCTATTGTCGAATACTTGATTTCCCCTTTATTGAGATGTCTGGTTGCATAGGCTATAGGTTGGTCCTTTCCGTCTTCCATCTGAGAAAGGACGGCTCTAAGCCATAGTTACTTGCGTCCGTGTAAATCAGAAATTCCTTTGAAAAATCCGGGTATATCAAGATAGGTTCTGATATTAAACATTGTCGCAAGTACTCAAAAGCTGCAATTTCATCTGTTTTCCAAGTTACACTATCAGTAGGTTTTCCTTTAGCCTGTGATAACAAGGGGTGGGCGACGGTAGAGACATTTTTTACAAATCGTCTGTAGTAACTGGTTAGTCCCAAAAAAGATTGTAATTCTTTTACTGTACCAAGTCTTTTGTAATTCACAAAGGTTTCAATTTTAGCAAGGTCTGGTTTTATTCCTTCAGCCGTGATTACGTGTCCAAGATAGGAAACAGATTGTGCTAAAAATTCACATTTTGACAATTTCATTTTTAGGTGCGCGTTTTCTAAGAGGGAAAAAACAGTCTTTAAATTGGTAAAATGCTCTTCAATTGTTCTTGAAAATTTTTTTATGTCGTCAAGATAAACGAGACAAATCTTTCCAATAACTCTTCGTAAAACTGAATTAATAAGTCTTTGAAACGTTCCCGGGGCGTTGGTTAAACCATACGCCAAACGATTCCATTCGTACAAATTGTCATCGACTATGAAGGCTGTTTTTTCTTTAGATTCCTCCTCGAGCTCAATTTGCCAATATCCGGAGGCAAGATCTAACGTGTAAAAATACCTCTGTCCCACCACTAAATCTAAAACGTCGTCAATTCGAGGTAAAGGAAAACATCCCCTGTTTTCTTACTTACTAATACTATCGGGGCTGCCCACGAGGACATTGATAACGAATTATTTTATTTTGCATCAGTTCCTCGATTATATTTTTAGCTGTCTCTTTTTGTTTTGGAGACGTGCGATATGCTCTTTGACGAATAGGACCTTGTCTTGTGTGTTAGTTTACTGCTAAACTATTTATATGATGTCGGGGCTTTTTCTTAGTTCCACCGAGGGGACCCAAGCTTACATCGGTAGTTTTTAGTTTCCCCTTTCTTCAAACGAAGTGAGTTTTTTCCCATTTCCGTCATAGCCCTCTGGAGGACTGGGTTTCAAATTTTTTATCTGGGGGCAAAAGTTTGCTCGGTGACCGATTTCTTTACAACGAAAACATTTATCATTAGCTTGACTCTCCCCTGCTTTACAATTGCCTATTGAGTGATAGCCCCAATCGTTGTGAAAATCACAAAAATATAAATCCCCTGTTTTATTGATTGGAGGGTTTGACTGTGGTGAGCGCTGTGAAAAACTCACGTTTCTTTTGGTAGATAATTGCCTTTGCATTTTCTCCATGTTTTCTTCTAAATGTTTTTGGTGAGTGTTTAATTCCACCTGGTTTTTCAATTGTTGTTTATTCAATTTTCTATTAGGTTCGACGTATTTTGCCTGAAAAGCATTTAGTCTGGATCTAACTTGGGCTTCTTCTACTGCCATGGCCGTCATTTCAGCTTTTTCTATGAGTTTTTCAAAAGTTTGAATTCTTTATACTTTAGTCTGGTCTGGACGTCGAAAGCCAACCCTTCCAGAAAACTGTCCATCATGATTTGTTCTCTGGAAAAAGCTTTTGTTTTATCTATCGTGGATTTTATAGGATACGCTAGGTGGAAGGCCTTCCGTATACGATTTGCATAACATCTAATATTCTCTTCGGGTTGCCGTTGCATATAATGAAATTCAACACTTTGTTTAGACCTAGTCTCTGTAGAGTGAAAAAGTTTAATTAAACGCTTCTTTACTCTGTCGTAAATTTGTGCGCTAATTGGGTTTTCCAGTTTAAAGTTATCAAACGCATCAACCGCTTCACCATACCATTTGGAGCGTAGTAAGATAATTTTTCTTGACTCCTCAAAATCGCCTAAAACCAATACTGATTCTAGATGTGCAAGCCAGTCATCAAAGCAACCGGAGCGATCACGGTCCACGTAAATTCCGACGTTACTAAATTACGTCATTGCTTGGCTTTGTTGTAACTTTTTATTTTTATCGATGGCGTTAGAAATAAAATTGTTGGTGTTTCCTATACTGTTTACTTTTGACGGACACATTACTAAGGGATTCATTTTAGGAATTGAGCTGGTAACTGAATACTTTGGAGTTGGTTCGTTATTACTTTGCTTATTGTACATGCTTGGGATTTTTACACTTTGTCCACTGAACGCAAGTGGTTGTATATGTAAAGGGGTTGAGGTAAGATAGGAAGGCTGAGAGCTAGTTGTAAAAACAGGCTGTCCATTATACTTCGTTTTCTGAGAGGAATTAATGCAACGTTTAGTATTCGTTAGAACGTGTTGCACAATACAATCAGCTGCTTTAGAAGCATCCTCATAATCCATTCCGGATTAAATCAAACGGCTCAATTCTTTTATGTTTATTTTAATGGACATGTCTTGGTTTGTTTCTTCTGACGGTTTGTTTTGCATGATTTTGTTTGACAGGTCAACGATCGACGCTGGAGTAAAGGAGGCTTTCCGACCTTGTAGTCCTTGATAAGGTAAATAGTTACACGGAGTGGACGCTAACTGTGAATGAGGAGTTTGAGTTTTCATACTTGACTGTGAATGATTAACCGTCGGACAAGTGATTGTTGAGATACTAGGGGTCGATTTAGGACAATCTAAAGGAATCTGATAAACTTGCGTGTGGATTTCCGCTCTTACAATTTCGATGGGTACGCTGTTTTTAGAAGTTTACTCCTCAGTTTCGAGTGTTACTAAACATTGGGGCACTAATTCTGATTCTGACCTACTTTGTTGTTCTCCCGAGTGCACTGATTCATGCTCTGAATCAGTTCTTTCGTAGTATTACCTCAGACCACAGTGTTTAAAGAGTTCAATTTGTGTCAAAATTGTGGGCTCGGTTAAGAGTAATGCTCTTGAGGCTGTTCATACTTAAGAAATCGGCAATTCAAAAATAAGATCGTCATCAGGAATTTCCGTTATTCTCGTATTTACGTACAGTACCTACCAAAAGTCTTTGGAAGCCTGAGAGAACCTTATGCAAAAACGCCATTTTTGCGGTTCTTTCAGTGCTACAATTTTCACCTAAATGGTAAAATTTTGTGTGTGTACGTTCTCATAAATAGTGAGAACGTCCCTAATTTTTTCCAGCATTTTTTTTTTATGGGAAGGGCGGGTAAAAATTTGATGAAAAAGTCTTTAGAAAGCCGAGAGGACATTATGCAAATGAAGTCACTTTGGTTTTTTTTAAACAAAGAGCTAGGGCTACGAAGACGCAAAAGGGCTTAAAAAAGAACTACGTTAGTTCTACCTGTAGCCTGATTTTCAGATTTTTTTCTTTTATTCAACGATTTTAGAGTAGGCTAAAAAAACGAAATTATGGAAATTCCTTTTTTGCGGCATCAACCAGAGTTGCCAAATTCTTAAAAACCCTTTGTTTTTTTCCTTCAGTTTTACCATAGTAAAAGAATAATATATATATAATAGAATACTATATATATATACCAGAGTAGTAGAATACTATGTATAATATATATAGTATTCTACAATTTTCACTCATTCGCTATTCACATGCTAGCATAGAACACTGCGTATTCTTGTTAGTTTCTAATCAGTTGTTCACTTGCTAGTAGGGTTTCCTTAGCAACTTGCTAAAATTTACTAGTGAAGATCATAAATTTACGATGTTTTATTACTAACTAAATTTAGCGAGTAGTTAGTTCGCAGCCGCAAATGAGTGTTAAACTAGGGTAGATTTGCTCGTTACTTATATGTTTAATACGAATATGATGTGCTACGATAATATATAAATATATTATGCCTTACAACAATAAATATTAAATATAATCGCGCTAATTTTATCGAGGCCTTACCTTTATTAACGTTATTAAAAAAGAGACAGGCCCATAGTTAACAAATTTTAAACTTTGACGAACACTGTTTATTCTACTGTTTACAGCCATATTAATATTAATCAGTTTCCATGGTAATGGCTAGCGCCGTAACAATAAAAGAAGGAGGTAGGGAATTATGTGCTTACACAACACACTTTTTAACTATCTGATATGGCAATATTGCTTAAAAATCACCTAAGCCAGCTAGTTTTGTTGTCTGACCCGGAAAACGAACAAACTCTTTGCCCACTAGAGACGGAGAATACGTTTTTTTAAATTCTTTGTCCATGGAACGGCCAAAGATGAACACATGAAATGTTTTTTTTTTCGCTTTTTCAATGAAAGAAAAGTTTTCTATCAAGAAGAAACGACCATCATTCAAGAGAGCACAATAATTAACACGCTTTTTTGATCGTACATAGGTTGAAGTAGTAAAGCTAAATTTACTACCATTCCGAAAAAAAAAATCCTTTGATAAAAAGTACAACAATTGTTCTCAATCATTTCAATCATTCTTTTTCTTTCATTTTCACTGATGTCTTTTGTTGGTTGCAGCAACAAAGCATTCTCTACAGCAGTTTGCTCATCTAGTGTAAATATTCTCATAACGGGGTTACCCAATAGACTAAGGCTAATATCGCCTTCGATGTTAAGGCCTTTATAGGTTTGGAACTCGTACATATTGGGTAAACAAATCATTCTACCAATAAACTTTGATATATGATAAGGAACTGACTGGTTTTTTAATAACTCTATAGCCTCGTTGCGAACCGAGTTTTTCATTAAAAAAAGGAACTTGTCATTTGTTAAACAGCAGTCTGAGTTCCATTGGATAGGTTTTGCAACTGGTCATTAAACCACTCCGGTATAAAGGCAGATGTAGCCCACAAGCAGCCCCAGTCCAAAACGCTTTTTGATAAATGTGTCAGAAGATGAACGTTAAATTTTACATACTTTTCCCCGTAATAATACTCGACTTTTTGAACGAAATCGTCTAGGAGGACGCCCACATCTTTGACACACTGAGTAGTAAGGACGGATTCTTGTAAGAGTATTGAAAAGGCGCAGGAAAAATTTGGAAAATGGGAAAAATAGGGTTCCGGCAAAATTCCTTCAAGGAGGGGAAAATAATAAAGAGCAAAAGCTCGAAATACTGAAGCTTTCCAGAACTTAATGTTCTGCAATGATCTTGGAGTTCTTGTTATATCGTATGGCGGCTTAGTATTTGATAAGCGCTTGTTAAGAATCTCTAACTTATGCTTACATATATACCAGGGCTCTTTATTGTAAGTTGGAGAAATCCACAGTAGAATGAGATAGCGCATCACACCCAGACAAATACAATGCATATACTCAGGTATGAACGCACCAATGAAGTAAAAATTTTCTATTTCAGCAAGTGTTGAAGGCCCTTTAATTCCATTGAATGGTTTGCCGCCTTTAATTGCTTCCTAAAGAATTAATAAATTTCCTTAAAAATTGTAAAACTCATTCGCCAATTTCCAGCCATTAATTCTCTGTACTTTAAGATCATTCCGATATTGAAAAGTAGAACGCAATGGGTACTTGGGTTCTGTGCCATCAGTTCTGTTGCAATAAACAAGAGCACTTCCTTTTCCGATTTTAACTGACTTTCCTGGCGGTCGATTGAGGTAATTTGTTAAATAAATTAGCAAAATAAAATTGTTGTTTAATTAAATACCTGGATGCAAACAAAAATCACAACCATATGCCCCATTGAATTGCACTGTGACGAAGAATTGGACGAGCAACCGTATCAAATGTCACGAGTACCGGCCGTATAGTGTATATTTTTCCGTCACACTCAATACCAGTTGTGCAAAGTTTTTCCAGTTCAACGACGCATGGATCAACAAATGCATTTCTTGGAGGCTTCTTGTTTCCGAACCAAATAGCCATCAGAATGACATTTGAGCGTCGCGTTTTATAACCAGTTTCATTGATTATCCCCGTGAAGGGCAAAAATGAATATTTGCTGGACTTTAATTTTTGCGCGCCATCGGTATTGATTTGCATTGTCACAGTTTGTTCGCTGATTAGGCCATCTTTGACGTACTGTTTGTAACGGTCGCCCGTGAACACATCACCTTTCCTGTCCTCAGTATCAAGAGCACCCTCATCAATTTTCTTTATTCCATGATGCCGAAGGAAAAATTTTACTTGGTCTTCAATTGGGAGTAAGAGAGTGTAGCATTTTCCCGAGGTTTCTTGACAATAATTGTGGCCACATGGCTGAACTTGGATCGGATATCCATCCTCGTCGTTTACAAGGGTCAATGAGCAAGTTGTGCACGGATAAGTCAAAATTGTTGCCTATGTTGTTGGTGGGAAAGAATTCCTGTTAAGTGGTGCAGCATAGGACATATATCCTTTGAAAATCGCGTCATCTCTTTCCACTAAAGATTTTAGTTCCTTGAAACCAAGAATTGTCTTTATATATTGGTTTTTCTTTTGCCACGACGTCATTCATTAGGTGAGTTGTTTTTGAATGCTCTTTTGTGTTTACCAATTGCTAAATTTGATTAGTCTGCTGATTCTGCTAGTGTTCAGCACGTTTTTTATTCTTGAAGAAATTTATAACGTTCCATTTTTACTTGTAGGACACCGGATATGTCGAGTAATAATAATTACAAGGACAGTATTCATATTTTATTTAAAATGAAGGCCACTGGGTGCTTAGCTGTTGGAACAGCTGCAATGATTTCGCAGCCAAAGCTACCTATCGATAACTTAATGTTAGTCGAGACAATTGAAACCTATTTGGCTAAGAAGACCGAGATGGAAATAAGGTATCTATAACTAGGACTATAATGAACCATACCAAATAAATGAATTTGTGTTTTCAGGGTGGAAAACTTTAATGGAAATAAAGCCCGAAAGTTCTTTTAGCAACTATTTCTGGATATTCTAGTATGTATCGGTGGCTCATTTTTAACAAAGTCTATATTTAATTTACCTTTCATTTATTAATTTAGAAAAATCTAACGGCCGAGTTGAGATGGGGAATCTTAAAGAAAAGTTATGCAAGGAGCTAGAATCAAGTCAGCAGCAGGAAAAACTAAGAGTTGAGTACAAGGAAGCAGCCAAGAAAAAAGTTGAAGAAGAATCTAGGAGAAAAAAAAACGCAGCAGAAGAATTAAAGAAAAGATCTGTTAAGGATCCCAAACGGAAACGTGAGTTTCTTAAGGAGGGTCATGGAGGGACTGCAAAAAAGAGACTAGTGTACGACGATGTGTTGCCGACTCCGTCTATTTTGCAACATCGTGGAGATCATTATTCTTCCCTAGATGTTTTGTTCGCTGAAAAGATAATATCAGGTGAGCAATATTTTTATTCTTACTGAACACTTACTATTACGAAGCTCAAAATTATCTACTTTGTTAAATTACACTACAACTTTCAAATTACATTAGACTATGCAGATGTTGAGTCTGAGGAAGAATCAGTGGACGAGTTAGTGATCGAGTCAGGGAACGGATGAGATCAGTCTGGCGAAGAAAGGAATGCACATCCATTTCTCGAAGCCGAAACTGAGTGTTGGCCTTCTAAAACTGGAACTAGTCTTATTACGGTTCTTGAACAAATAGGCACACCGACTGTCCTTCAAACAACTGCCACGCCGCATGTAGATTCAACTGCATTATCAAGGAATACTCCAAACATATCTTCTCGAACTCATGAAGTAAAGGATTGAATGAATAATTTGTTTTAACAATTTTTATCACTTCCATTTGTTTTAGATTATTGAATTGAAGCAGCGTGTCAGTGACCTGGAGACGGAAAATGGCTTTCTTTTTCACCAGATAGATGAGAAGGATTTGAAAATCTCTTCGTTGAAGGCTGAAGTGATTGAACTTAAGAATAAACAACCAGACAACTTAGTTTAAAGTGAAACTTCATTTAAAATTAATTTAATTTGTTTATAAAAATACGGAATTTTATGAAGAACTCAGTGCTGCCCTTTCATTGGCTAATGAACTAAACACAAGGAATTCCTCTAATGACGACGCTGATACTGCTACCCATAACGTCTCTAGGCACTCTACATCAAGGGAGCAAGTCATGGTACGCCAGATTATTTCAATAATTGTTACGTCAATAAGTTCAATATTATCTGTTGCAGGTTCAGTTGGTTCAAGGCCATAACATGAGGATCGAAAAATCTGGCCTGAAATTTGCCATTACAATAGGAAGGATTTCCAAAAGTAATTTACATCCAATGATCAACGAGATTCTGGAATCTATTTACACCCGAGCTTACATGAGTGAGCACTTATTATACGGAAAGGCTCCGCGATTGTCCAGAGCCCATCAAAGTGAGCTAAATACACCACCAAGACCAGTTAAACTGGATTACCTAAAGAAGACGTGGTTACCATCATACGTAAGCTAGGCAGCAACTAAAATGTTTTCCTTTATTTGTTATAAATTTTTTTTCATCTCTTTTTAGTTTTCATGGTCCAAGCATGGAAAACGTACCATGGTGATGTCATTCAACCAAAACAAGTTCGTGAAGCAATCCGCTCCAAGCATTCCACGGATACTCGCGCCCTGCAATCTGCTATGCTTACTCCACCGCCAGAACCTGCCAGCAGAGCAGTAAACGATCTAATATGTTAGGTTATATGTGGCTGCTTGAGTTCCGAACGCATTCCCTTTAATTTTGTTTTCTGTTAATCTTGATTTTATAACTCGGCGCACTTGTATTTTATTGCCGGTCCATTTTTAATACCCCAGAGTCGACATCCATTGGTTTGATAAAAGGGCGAAAAACCGAAAATCGGTTTGCCTTTCAACAATTTTTGTTGATTAACTATAACATATACTTTTTTGAAAATAATAACAATTAAAGATGAAAAGATGCTTAATTGGTTAAAACAATTGGAATTAAAATGCAATAGAGTCCCTTTACGCTATTTGCATTTAAAAATGCCCAACTTTTAAATATTAAAATGTTCTTAACTGTTTATTTTTAATTGATTTTTGATAAAAAATTATAACAGTTCGATAGAGAATAAAATTTTCTATCGATTGGTTGTAGTCTCGCTCTCAAAAAATAAAAAACAAGGACACAAAAAATAAATTTTTTTTTTTTTTATTTAGCGGTGCCGTACGGCAAAATGAAAAAACACAATTTTGAAACGACTATAACTAAAGAACCGTTCAAGATAATTTTTTTTTACTTGGTAGTTATTTTTTTTCGTGTTTAGGAATATATGGTCCAAATTTGAACCAAATCGAAATTTTCCGCGCGCCAACAATTTGTTGGATTGGCGTGGAATGATCCTGTTATTGACTTTTTAAAACAAATAAGATACCTCGACTATTACCAAACATTTTTTTCGGGGCTCTACAACCTGCCTAGCATAGCTCTTAAAGGAAATATTTAAAACATTCGTTCCAACATCAACAAATTGGTGTTAAAATTAAAATTGCTGTACGGATTTTTGTGCAGGATACTGTACGTTTGGGACTCAAAACAAAAAGAAAAAAAGGATCCGATTCTGCTCCGCCATGAAACAACGGGCCAGTGTGAAAGCCGTGCTGCCAATCATCAAATGGTTCTCGTCTATTTTTTCCTTGGCTATTAGTAGCACAAGCCATGGGAGTCACGTGTCAATGACTTTTCTCACGCGCCAAAGAATCCCTCCTCCCTCTTTATCGAAACGCCACTCTGCCGCAGATATTCGCATGCAGATGAATCTGTCACGCGTTATATTCATCTCTCTCTCTTTTTTTTACCGTCTATAATTGGCCGTTCTATGCTTATACATATATTTTTTTTTATTATTGCCTATCCTCTTGTCACAGCCAGACGGATAAAAATTGGCGAATGATTTCCCTATGCACACACGGACGCGGTTTGTGGATCAAAAAATAATAATAATAAATACATAAATAAATAAGAATAACGGAAACGGTTGTCGTGATGGGGAGTATATAGCGGCGGTTAGAATAGACTGGGTGACTGAAAGTCGACGACAGCTAACGAATCGATGATTTCTTATTGGGATTTTGTGATTTTTGTGTGTGTGTGTGTGTGTGTGGTTCTACGAAACGTATTATTCGATCGATTCGTTTTGCAGTGGTGAACCGACATAATCAGAAAAAGGAGGGGAGAAAAACAAAATCACTAGTCTTGACTTTTTTTTTTACCCATTTCTTTTATACGACATTGTAATCCACGCTTCTAATTGATTAACTTGTACGTGACAAATTATAAGCCAAATGAATAATTTGCCCTTTTGCGAAAATTGCGTAAATGAAACTCCTTTGTTTATTAACGTTAATCAAACTGGAATTAAACGCTTACAAAAAAAATGAGAAGAAAACGCGCAAATCAATCCTTTTAAAAAATGCTGATAAAAATGTGGTATGCGCTTCGCGTTTGCACTCGATAACAATTGAAACTCACGCTCGAGTTGTTCCATTTAGCCGAATATAGATTCCATTTGATCCTGCACAAAAGGACACGATTCACTACAGAACTGCAGCAGGTGATGGGCTTGCTGTTTCTTTACACTCGGTTGACCAATACCCTTCCCTTACCCACTCTTTTCTATATTATAAATACAGCAGCACACGTATAGTATATCTATAGTATTTGAAAGAAGAAGAAAGGAGGCCATTTAGACAGTGTTGCCGTCCACGAACAATATAATATGACACACCGGATGCTTGTAGTATATCGAAAAGAATTTGAATAGAGAAACGCACTCGGGAAAAAAATCCGGAATGGCGGCCGGGGTATTTACAGCCGCCGCATTTTCTTTTTGTATTTAGGTGCGGAGTTGTATAAGTCTGTATAATTCTGTATGTATGTGTGTGTGTGTGTGTGTGTGGGCAGTAAAATACTATTAAAATACTATTCCTGTTGTACGACACATTTCTTTGCTGTAGATACTCCAGCTGAAAGTTGCATAGTAGTAGAACGTTTTAATGCTCTAGGTGGGGGTGGTGGTGGTAGTGGTAGTGAGGGAGTGCTTGGTAAATCGCTCAACTCAGGAATTGTTGGCAATTTTGGCAAAGAATTAATATTGTCGCGGTTATTTGAGGCCCCATGGACTAGTTGTCACGTCCGGCGCTTCTGTATCGGCTATTGACCGCAACTCTACCCGAGATGTCCGGCAGTCTTGTCAGCAGATATTTCTCCCGGTAGCTGCTGTCTACGTTAGTGCATAAATACTTGTGTGTGTCCCTTGCTGTGCCCCAGTCTACTTATATCTGTTGTAGTGTTATGTACGTTTACGGTGAATAAACGTGTCTTAATCGCTACTTGAGTCTCAGCGTTATTCCTCGGCGCGACAATATCAAACTTAAGCATCGATAGATGATGTTGACGTTGATGTCTTTTCAAGCCTTGCTTTGTTTGAAATTTTTTCCGACATCCACTAGCCCAATACTTTAATCCTGTAGCATTAAAGGCACTTTCATACCATCATGGTATTCAAACAGTGTGTGATGTTTTTCTATAGAAGTAAGAGTCAATGACAATTTACTTATCTTTTTTTTAATAGCCAACATTTCGTCGTTGAACAATTTATGTTGCTCTTCAACGGCCAATGCGTGCCTAGCACTTGCAGAGTATAACCTCATCTTGGCATCTTCACTTAGACCCTAAGACTGAAAATTTTCAAATAATTGTATTAATATATCAAATAATCTGTTACACTTACCTCCCATAATTGCCTGATCGTTTCAGACATTAGTTGGTTGCCAGCCAAACTATATACTTTTGCATCAGCCATTTTGCCAGAATGCCTGGTGCCAGTTAGGGTACTATTTGCAGTTTTTGTTCAGTTAAATTCGCCACTTTTTTCCATCAGTTGCGAATCAAGTCGACAGTGTCCTCTTTGTTTGCCGTTTCAATCCACATTTTGGTTCCATCATTAGCCTTAAATATAAATAGTGTTATAATAGAAATCAAAGAACTAAACTTTTACTAACATTATATGCAATAGAAAATTGACATACATCCCATTATTGTATTAATAGTAAAAGCACGATATAATAGGAAAGGTACACTCTCGCGCTATCCCAGTCTCTTGGAAGAAACGGCGGGTGTTCTGTATAGGGTCCCAAGATTCCCCGCCAGGTTCGCTAGTATAGGAGGCCCCTCGGATCTCGGGGGTATAGTAAAAATTGGGGTTTTTCGTTCGTTATCTATAAAATTACCAATCAATGTGTCCAGAAATTGATTTCATTTAAGCTTAATTTAATTCCCTATCCTTAAATACCTAATTCATCTAGATTAGGCAATTATTTATATGTTAAATTTGTGATTGAAATTCATAATTTTTTTTAATGTGCGCCTTTCGCAACATTGCCTATTTCATTTATTTGAATGTCTTGTGTTAGAGATCTAGATCTAGATTTCTTCTATTGAAGATATCAATCTTCAAATCTCTGCTGTAGTGTAGCCGATTGAATTTTTATATATTTGATAAAGTCTATTTTACCCGATCAAAGTAACTTTGTTATTACTTAAATCAACTACTTAACGACACAAATATACTGAACTGTTCTGTATTCTACTGATTGACAGAATAATAGTTATTTTAGAATCACAATGTTGCCAAACGTAGTAAGGCATGTTGCCGTCATTAAATGGTATTATGTATTAAATGGTTTATAAAATCCGCAATATTTTATATGAATGAAGTGTTAGGTAGCTTATTGGTATAGCACTGGATTGGTGCAATTATGGTCTATGGTTCAAATCTAGCGAAAGTAAAATTATTTTAGATTATGTTAATAAATTACGTTTATGTAAAGTAAAGTTACTTTTTACTTTACTATTCAACAATTATTATACTTTAAAGACTAAAGTTTAGTAAAGTGTAGTATTTCTATTTCTAGTATGACAAACATGTAGTTAAGTAATATGTAACTAAAATAATTTTAGTTAAATTGGTTTGTGTATTTAACGTAATACTAGTTGATTTGATTATTTCTACGAATGGATCTATTATAATTAGTCGTTATTAAATGACATGTTCAGATCGGCTTATACAATGTGTAAAGAATCTTATGATTATATTATTGAGTAGTTCAGTGATATGGCCCTGGATTTCTATAAATAAGGCTTAAGGTTCAAATCTAGATGTGGTATAATTATATAAGTTTATCTAGTTGAATTTAGTTTGTTAAGTTAACAATTAATTAACTTAAACAACTTTATTCAATTAAGTTGAAAAAGTAAAATTTACTATTTACCTAACTATTCAGCAATAAATATTTTAAAAAGTAAAGTTTAGTTAAGTATTGTATTTCTATTGTTGTCCGAGGAATAGTTAGCTTAGTAATACTTTACTAAACTTCTTAAGTTAAAATTTGAGCATTTAGGTATGTTTATATGTTGTATACTTTACTATATTATACTTTACTCTATTATTGTTTACTTCTAGACTATAGTATGTTATGCTTTATTGTACTATGCTATACTTTACTATGTTATACTTCACTGTACCGAACTATTCTATGCTATACAATACTTTATTAAACTATACTTTTTTTGGATAAAGTCTATTTTATTTGTTGGTTCAAATCTGGTGACGGTTAAGTATTTTAGATTATGTATTTAAGGTACGTATTTATAAAGTTGTTTACTTATTTATAAAATGTTACTTTTTACCTTACTATTCAACAATATTTATTTTAAAAAGTAAAGTTTAGTTAAGTATACTATTTTAATATCTAGTCTGAGAAACGCGTAGTTAAGTAATATTTAACTAAACTTATTTATTATAAATTGGGTTGTGTTTTTTACGTAATATTAATATTAGTATTAATTCCATCATGTCTACGAATGGATCTATTATTATTAGCCGTTATTAATGATAAATGAACATGCAGTATTGGGTAGCTCAGTAGTATAGCGCTGGTCGCTAAATATGATGCAAATGGTTCGAACCCAGCTGTGGTAAGAATGTATTAGTCTATGTAGATAAATTATATGTAAATAAAGTATAGTTATAATTTACATTTATTTTCAACAATACTGTATTTTAAAAAGTAATGTTATTTATATCATTATTAATTGTCATTATCTACATGCTTTATGTCTAAACACTTTTATTTATAATTTAATAGTATGAACTTATTGCATATAAAGATTTTACTTATTCTTCAAAAATAATACATGCAACTCTGGGGAATTTCAAGTTGCAGACGAAAAATTTTTATCATTGTAATTCTTTCGGTTGTGACAGTGTGGTGTGTACGGTATGTTCCAAAAAAATCCGACCACCCTTTTCAAATAACAATGCCCCCTATTGTCAAATAGCACCATTAGTTCAGTCAGTCAGTCAATCAACGCATCGAGTTTTAGGCTATATTGAAGCAAATGGTAAAATGTGGAAAAACCATGTAAGAAATAGCCATGGAAACGAGACACCCATCAATGAGCTCGCATCCTTACATCAGTGTGTGCTGGGAATACTTGCCGTTAGGCATAGCAAAGAATTTTACAAAGTTTTTCCATTTTTTTTTACTCTACTGGTCTACGCGAGACAGAGTTAAGGAATGGAAATCTCGTTTCTATGGCAACCAGACATTTATTTTAGGCGGATTTGCTCAACTCCCAAAACAAAAGAATACTTTTATTATATCATTATTAAATTATAATAATATAATTTAAATTACTATTTATAACAAAATTTTAACCGAAATAAAATAATATATTAATTTCTATTTATGAATATTAGATTTATTTATTATAATAGTATATTATTAGGCATTCTTTTGTTTTGAAATGTTTTTTTTTAAGATTACTTAATAAGTCACTACTATAATTAATATATGTAATATATATTATTAAATCCAATTGTTATTTTTTAATAAATTGTGGTTTATATTATATTATTTTAATTTAATGATGATTAATTAAAGTATTCTTTTGTTTTTGTTGGTTAAGCAAATCCGCCTACAACAAATGTTTGGTTTTTTGGAACATACTGTACATCTATTACCTATTACGGATATCAGATACTAGTTCAGGTAATGTTGTTTAGTTTCTATTTATGTTTAATTATCTTATTTAGCAAGATAGTGTTATTCTAAATGTTCGTGTGCGCCAAGATTGTGTTTTGCATCCAAATTTATTTATTACTATAATTAATATTTATTTAACTATTTAACTTAACTTAAGTGTGTAACTAACTTAACTATATTAAACTTACTTATCTTACATTACTTTACTTTACCATACTACTTTAGTTTTTTACCCACCCAAAACCCCTATTTTGCCTCGCTTTGCTCGGGCCTGGTCCCGCTTAGGTACTTTACTAGAGTTTATTAAGTTAAGTTAACTAAGTTTAAATTAAGTTAGTTAAGTTAGTTTCTTAAGTTTACTGTGGTCGGCCAAAATAGACTTTTACCTATATATTTTATATATAGGTCCTATTTACGAAGGATTTCACGGCTGTCAATTCGCAAAGTTAAAATGTGATAGAAAGTTTTTATCAAGAAAACGCGAAGACTTTGGAAATTGCTGTGTGACAATGTGTACCGGGGAAATTGTTGTCATAAATAAATTTTTACGTGATGATGGTTTAGAATATGCAATTAGGCGTTATTATGTACCTATTACGTTGTTTGATGATTCTATGTTTCCTCAGTATAATTTATGTAAAGTGAATTAGTTTTCTGGAATCCCATACCACGGAGGAAGAGATGAAGGAGGAACATCGACTAGTTACAAAAGTGACTACCCCAGTGTCCCTTTCTGAAAATTTGCCAGATTTCGGGAACTGGACCTGAGACCCCACGTTGCCAGTTCTAAGAAAAAATAGCAGAAAGTTGTTGTGTTTTGATTTGGGTCCCTGGTGGTCAAAGTTGGAATCAAGGGCTTAGCTCGCTTTCGATCGTCATTTTTTTAGTCGCGTGGTTTCTCCCGGCGAGCAGCTCCTATAGTGTAGTGGGTGAGTGTAGTGGCGTAGTTAGTTTAGTTCTACTCAAAGTTTTCGCTGATGGATTACACTATTTGCACCTGCTGGATTATTTCGCTGTCACTGGCAACTCCTGGTAATTTGTTTGAGTTATTTTTGTTTTCATTGTATTGTTTTAGCTTACATTTTCGGCTTCGTAAAAACTTAAAAGTTGTCGTTGACGTTTTGACGACGTTAACTTAACTTTTTATTGTCTGAATTTCGATTTCGAAACCGGGATTGGAAGAAAAAATATGATACAGGTTTTGTCATTTTATTGAAATCATTGAACGACAAATAGGAAAAATTATTTTTTTGACAATTTTGCGTGTGTGTGTGCATTGCTATTTTTCTTTTCCGTTTTCTCCATGCTTTTTCTTTTTGCGATACATTTGAAACGCAATATCATAAATTTGAAAATGATTTCTGTCATGAACTCATTGCCATGTTTATGGCAGCCCACCTGAGGAAGATTATCGAAAACGAGTTCCCTTAAAATTGCTTCGAAAGCATCACGCAAAAAAATAATTCCCTCGTTTACAAACTTTATAATTGTTTTTTCAACAATCGTCAATAGGTTGACCAATCTAATGACGCCCATTTTAACCAACCCTTTGATTTCAGTTTCGTCAGAGTTTGTGCGGTCATATTATCCGGCAAACTACTACCGTTTTCTGCCGCCATGGTCTTCACACAACAAGCGCAATGTTTTTTTTTCCCCCAAAAGAATAGACCAGATAGCCCCCGATATAATAGACGAGGTTGTCGCTGACTTCCGTGGAGTTATCTTTTTCTTTTACCCAGGGTCCTAGCTCTATTACAATCCCCTTTAACAAAATGTCCTTCATTTGGGCTCTTTTGGCGGCGAAAGCTTTCTGATTATTTATATACCAACTTTTGAGCCAGTCCTTGTAGGATGAAAGCAGAACCATGCGCTCCACTCCATCCACATTTGATCCAATAATAGTTTTGGTGGGGTAGTACAGTGTCAGCATGCGAAAGAGCTGAAGAAATGATGAAACGGTTGGTTTATTGCATGAGCCTCAGCAAGAGCGAATAATCCCGAAAAATCTCTAGAAATTTAAATTTTAAAAGAATTATTATAAGCTTGCACACCAAAGAAATTATGTATATATTCTACTTCTATGCAATCTTGATTAAATTTCCCCGTCAGCACGTAGGTAAAACCGAAGTCCAACAGCTCGTCCACCAAATCTATAGTGCTGAGTATGGTGACTCTCAATGTTGAGAGAGTCAACGTCGAGGCAAACGCGGGATATAAAGGTGGGCAGTCAAATCCATCCTCAAAATCCCATCCGTAGCACTCAGATTCGTCTATGTGCGTAAGCAGCTCTCTGAGTCGCTGTAATATTATTTCGTTATTTTATTTACTCATGATTGCTATAAAATTCTGTACAGTACGTCTTTTTTTCCTTCCCAGTCGTCTCTTGAGATAGCATTCTTTCTACATCGTCCGTTCATGATGTCGAATACATCGTTAATTAAACGAAAAAGCTCTTCAGTTCCTTCAGTGTCTTTGAAACGTAGCGCAAGCTCAGGGTCTTCTGTTTGCGTTCTGTAATACCGGAACAAATCCGCGACAGATTTTGATAATACCTAATATAATTCGTGGTATATTAACATATTTATAAAATAGAAGGGCGTGGAATTGTAATATTTACTTGTGCTGCCAGAGAAACATTCATTTTTTGCATGTTTGTTGGATGAATATGGACTGGGGTTAGGCGAGAACAAGCCTGCAAACCCCCAACAGTTGAGCTATCAGTCGCGAAAAGCTCTTCGACATGGGTCCAGCTAACAAGTTTCCCTGACATCTGTAAAAAAAAAAAACAATAAAAATCGATTGCGCTACATTTTTAATCGAATTATAAATACTTGAACGTTAGTCGTGTTCAATATATGGTTGCGGATGCATTTGATCAAATGTGGGGCGTCGCCCATAACATATATCTTTTCTTGATTTGTTGGATGCAACATTACGTTGTTCAGAATGGCTTTATGGTCGTCCGTGTGACCGTAAACGCCAGCCAAGCTCCACATCTTTTTGTTCGTTGCCGCTCCATCGCACACAATTGATTTAACGATGGCACCGTGTTCTTCCAACAATACAAGAGCCTTCAGAACCAAGCGGTAAAGGTCTTCACCGGAAGTTGAGTTTTTGGAGGCAAATACGGCAAAAGGCTGTATCCAGGAAGCCATGTAGGGCCTAAAAACGAATACCAAGGCATGGTCAGCCAGTTTCGATTCTTCCGTGTCCAAAACTTCGTCTTCTTCCAGGCGTATGTGAATTGCTGGTAATATCGTAGAACTCGTTTCACTGTTTGTGTCTATAAAGCCATCCAAGTTAAACGTCTGGGCATTAAAGTTAAATGCCTCTTTAATAGACATTTCATCAAACACGACCGATCCCATTCTTTGTATGTCCGGGAGCCCTGATAGAGCCCGCTTCATTGCCTGAAGGGCAAATGTGTTGAAACCAAAATGAGTGGACATCCCACTCAGCAGCCTTTTCAAAGTATTGACATAAGGGACTGGAATCATTTTCGACGTCGCCAATTGATCATACGCTGCCTTGCTCTTCAAGCGAAGGATAAGGCAATCTAAGAGCCAATCGGCATCGTATCTCATACTTTTCTTATTCAGGCATTTAGCCTTCTTCAAAACCATAAGAATTGTTCGCTTATCCTATAATATTCGAAATCATAATAACAAGGAAATATTAAATATTTTATTGCAGTACTGCAGTAATATACAGTGTCTACAGTAGTACTACAGTAGACTGGGTGTAGTGACTGGGTGTAGTAGACTGGGTGTAGAAGACTGGGTGTAGTAGACTGGCTGGAGAACACTGGGTGTAGTAGACTGGCTAGAAAACACTGGGTGTAGTAGAATGACTGGAGAACATTGGGTGTAGTAGAATGGCTAGAAAACACTGGGTCTAGTAGAATGACTGGAGAACATTGGGTGTAGTAGAATGGCTTGAGAACACTGGGTGTAGTAGAATGGCTGGAGAACACTGGGTGTAGTAGAATGACTGGAGAACATTGGGTGTAGTAGAATGGCTTGAGAACACTGGGTGGATTATACTGGGTGTAGTAGACTGCGTGCGAGGTAGAGCTGGTGTTGTGCATATTCGGTGTAGGGGATTTCAATTTACCGAATCAGTTAGCTGAACATCATCTTTTATTAACATCTCAACCTTCGAGTGATCCAGTGCATCAAACTTCTCCTCAAGCTGCTTTATCTTCTTTTTCAAGGACTGTGTAACAAAGAGGTAATTAGGATCATACAAGGTCACGCAGAGGTCTTTATTGATTTTACCTTGTTACTTAGTTTTGCCCTTTTCACTTTTCGCCTGGCTACATCCAATTTCAACGATTGCAAACGCAGCCGTTGAATCAACTGTTGTTTCGTTTGAAAACGGTAATGTGCGTTCTGCAGTTGGCGATTCCTGAACGCCAAGC
Source organism: Daphnia magna (assembly GCF_020631705.1). Lineage (NCBI taxonomy): Eukaryota > Metazoa > Arthropoda > Branchiopoda > Diplostraca > Daphniidae > Daphnia > Daphnia magna. The sequence continues at coordinate 83,989 of NW_025533156.1, read as the reverse complement.
GTTTTAATCTTTTGCGGGTACCGTTGAGTAAAGACAAACATGATGTGCATGTGTTTCGCCGCCCATTGGCCAACAGCAATTGGCAACTTCAAAATAAAAAAAAATATGTAGAACGTTGTAAGATATGGTAAAATGTAGTAATTAATCACCTGGTTGCTCTCCAAGTTCCGTGTTTCAGAATTCCGCCTTTTATTTCCGCCAAACTGGAGATGTCAAGGTTGTCCATTTTTAAACCCAAGCAAACTTTCGTATTATGAAAACGAATTATTGCGTTACACAGTTCGGAGATGTTCGTAAACGATTTAGTAATAAGATCCTGGTTTTGACACTCCATCCCATAAACTGAGTAGTCCACTTGTAACTTTTCAAAGTTAACTGTCATCCGTTTTCTAAACGTACACGTAGCTGTAAAAATGTCATCACTAACGAATTCATTACACGTCCATCCTTTGGCAATAGCAGCTTTGACCCAAACCCAAGCAGGGGGTAGCGGTATTTTTAAAACTGCTTCATTTGCTCTAAAATAAGAAGATGACACTATTGTGCTCAATATCTGTTCAGCAGTAGCCATCACTTGCAGTTGGGTTTGTTTGTGTGAGTTTCCGAAAAATTGTTAGTGGTTTACAGGATAGGTTTCTGTCGGCGACGCTGGAGATCCGCGTTCTAAGCTTGGATGAGACAACTGTCTGCAATATTATTTCGTTCCTGAAAATAGTGTAATTTTTTAATAATAAAATAATCATTAAACATATATATAAATATTTTATTTTAAATTTCAAATAAAATAAATGACATTAAATATTTATTTCATTGCATTCGTTGGCTAAATTTACTCTGAAACTAATAACGCAAAGAAGCTTTAAACGCGGATCTCTCGCTTCACCGACGGAAACCCATCCTTTAAGCCACCAATAATTTAATAGCAGCATACCGATGAAAAGAATTTGGTGTTTCTATATTCTACCCGATTACCCGACCCGATAATGACAATAACGAGTAATTGTTCCCTCTGAATGTGGAACCAGTAAATGACTTGTTAGATAGCTCGTTCTTTCTCTCTTGCCACAGGGTTTTTTTTAGACTGATGAATGAAGAGTGAAGAACGGTGAGAGAGTATGAATGTAATGACTGACAGAATATGAAGATGTGTGTGAGACGTGTGTGGTACCTAAAGTATCAACATGGTTAGGAACGATAGGGGGGGGGGAAGACAGTAAAGTATTAGTTTACCTGAAAAGCTAGGAAAGCCTATCAGTGTTGTATACTTGACCGCTAGAGGTCATGTGGCTCACTCATTGGAGGCCAGCGGGCCGAGAGCAAGCGGCAGTCTGCCCTACGTCGAGCTGGTGTCGAGATCAATCTTGTCTAACTAAGTGAATACAGTTCAGTGCTCTCTAACCACCGAGTTAACTACGGTTATTGAACATGGCGCAGTTGGTTTTCCCTACCTACGTGCTTCACTCAGTCATCAACTTGTGATTCTCCATTTTCGTGTCGGTGCGACATACTCATTGCTTTTGTGTGGTTGTTCGTCTCGTGTCTGGTGAGAGCCGCCATCTTTTCTTCGTTGGTCCCGTCGCCTCCTCCCTTCCTTTCTTTTTTCTATAGCGTGGCACCGCCATATTGGTTATCACGGGTCGGTGCCTTGGTGCCGTTGTAGCGTGGCATTCCACCACGTTTATCTTTCTCCTGTTGCCATCACGTTGGGGTTCTCTGTCTATATTATAGTTGGTCCCGGCAGCCTACATGCTCGCGTCTTTCAGACTAGCCGGCCGGTACACTGCGGGCCACTTCGTAACCACATTCTTGTTGGCTGTGTTATTTCTCGGTGTGCATTTTGGACAAAATTTCCCTGTTGGGTCGATCCATTTCGACCATGTCGACCATTTCTCTGTTATTTTCATCATTCCGACTATATTCCCTCTTGTGTATGACCCACACCTAGGGATCCCAACCGTCCGGTTTGGATCGGGTATTTTATTCATCCGGATTTATCCGTATCCGATCCGTTGTAAATCCGATCCGAACCGAACCGGAAACCGAGCAACCGCGGTTTGGCAGTTCGAATTTTTTAATGCTGAAAAATTTGATTTTTTTATAAGAGTGTATTTCATAGGGCTATAAAACCCCCCTTCATGCAACATATAAGGCAAATAGACATCTCAATTGACTCAGGGCTTAGTTTGTTTCACGCATCGGATATAAGATCCTTCCCGCCACTAAATGAGCGTTCACTGGCTGCACTAGTTGCAGGAATAGTAAGAAAATCAAACGCCATGTTTGATAACTCCGGCCATCTTTTAGCGTGGATTTGCCAAAACTTCAAAATATCACATTCTCCACTCTCGGTTTCCATAGCTAAGTAATCCTCTAATTAGTCGTCTGGCCTTCTATTTGCGGAAAGGGTCATGGTTATTCTCGGCCGATAATCTGCCCAAGATTCTTTTATCCTATATACATTCAAAACATTATAACATTCCTAGTTAGGAAATTTTATTAAAGTTTCTTACATTGGCAGTAAACGGTCTTGGATTTCAGAATCCCACTGGTTGTCCTTGAAATACTCAAGTTTTAACCTAGGATCAAGAATTGTGGCTATTAAATAGATACTAGTTGTCTTAGATACTTGTTGTAGTAGACTTTCAGCTTTAAATTGGCAGATCTCGCTGCTTCAATGATACGAAAATCATGAACAAAATCGTCTTTTTCTTCAGCGTAACTGTCCAAGACAATCATAAGACTGTTAAAAAGAGGCACAGCAAACCCCAGAGTAGGGTAAGTTGATCCTTCAGCTACTCTCGTAATTTCAGCAAACGGCTTAAGGAAAGACCATTCCATTCCTCATCTTCCAATTCTAGTCTTCTTAAATCACGCTCTGAGTTCGTCAACTATCTAAAGCGGTTTTGATCTTCAGCGCCCGTTCAATCATTTCAAAAGAGGAACTCCAACCAGTATCGACATCTAATATGGGTACAAGTTTATCAACATTGTTGTCAGTTCCACAGAATTCCTTAAGTTTTTTCAGCCGTTGGGGAAAGGCGCGTACCGCTTTCACAAGTTTAAGGAGCTGTAACAATTTTAATGCAAAATTTAAGATCTTTTGCTTTCCAATAAGTAAATATTCTTAATACCTTAGCTAACAGTGGCTTGAAATTTTTAAGAGCTTCTTTTACAGAAAGGTTTATTACTTGAGCCAAGCATCTGATCCAGTTATCCAATTTGAAATCTAGACCACAGCTGTCACAATAATCAGTAAGACATTGGACAAATGTGGAATTGCTGCTTGCGTTGTCAGTGGTAATACAAAATATCTAAAAATTTCATTTCATAAAATGTGCAAGAATCATTATTATATTAAAAAACCCACCTTTTTTTCCAAGTCCAATTCTTTAAATATATCTATTGCAACTTGAAATATATTTGCCCCGGAATGTTCCCCTTCAACTTCTCTGAAACCAAGTATGGCTTCACGTATAACGCCAGTATTACGATCAATCCAAGCTCCAGTTATGGTCATAATACTTAAATTATTGGGAGAAGTCCATAAGTCAGTGGTAAAGGAAATTTTACCGCGAACATTGTTTTTCAAATAGGAACGAAACTTATTTTTGCTGGTTACATATGCTTCGGCAATCCAGTTTGTTACAGTGGTTGCACAGACTAGAGGGAACTTCGGACAAACATATTGCATGAACATGCAGAAATAAGTTTCTTCTATCAGTGTAAATGGATGGCTGTTCCTCACAATGAAAGCTAAAAACAGCTTGCGAGCCTTTTCATCATCAAATTCTGACTAAAGTTAACAATTTCAATGAACGGCGTACTATTTCAAAATAAAACGCTGTTTAACATATAACTAAATATACCTCTACATTTACATCTCTAGGGGCTAGGGCGTTATCAACTCTCTCGTTTCCATGAGATACATCTGTTTTAAGTTTTTCTGGATGCTTAATGAACAAATGATTTTTCATGTTCCCTTCTCATAGTTTCTTTCGCAGTAATTACACTTGGCTCTTTTCAAACCGCCTTCCAAATATTCCGTGAAATGATCCCAGTATTTGGAACGATGACTGCGAGAGCTAGATGTGTCATTAGCAGAGATTGTCTTATTGTATAGCCTAACAAGTATTTCAGAGATTAATGGGCCAACCAAACTGTCTATACTAAAATAACAGCAACATAAATTTTCTCCAAATTAGGAGTTATGATACGTACTGAAAAAAAAGTAGAGTGACAGAAGTAGGTTCAAAAGTCGAAATTTGTTCGCTTGCCTCAAAAGAAAAACTGTTACACTAGAACACTTCACTTTCCACGTCGGTGGATAAAACCGTGTTAAGCTGTAAACAAGCGTCTGCAAAAAGGACGGCATTGTCTAGCATTCCTAATTAATGTATTTTTAAACGCACGAAAGATCCACCTACGCAAAGCGCAATCATACCTTACGGTATTGCCCGAAGGTATTTATGCGATGTTTCCAGAACCCGTTTGAACCGGTTAGCTATCCGGATCAACCCGTAATTTTTCGATTCGGTTAAACCCAGGTCTGTATCCGAACCGATCCGATCTGAACCGTTAACCTGGTAGGTTTCACCCGAACGGTTGGGACCCGTACCCACACCTATAACGTGCGGGAGCAAAATTCACACCGACCACATCGCAATAGGAATCAGGACGCTTTGGATGCAGTGACAGCCGTGGATCATCGTATCAACGCTATAGATGCCGGCCAGACCAATATGACGGCGAAACTTGACACTATCACACTCCAGTTTGCAGCCTTCGTCGGTGGCCCGCCGCTGGGACCACCCGCCCCATCGGGCCCACCCACCCCTGGCCCATCACCACAGGGCCCGAAGCCTGCTCAACGAAGGTGCTTGGATCCCTCGGCTATGGAAAAACTTAGCGGCGAAGTGTAAACATCACACCTACGCTCATGGCGCAATAGGTGGAACGATTATGCGGCCCTCAATTAGCTTCACTCCTATCCTGTCGGTGAACAAATGGTGGTCCTACGCATGTGCCTTGATCCTTTCATGCAACAAGTTATGGAGTAGGTTCTCAACATCTCGCCTACGGTCACTACTACGTCAGACGACGTCCTCAACTTGATTTCTGACTACATGCGGAGCAAACTTAACGTCGCTCTCGACCGGGTCGCCTTCGAAGAACGTCACCAAGGTCCAACCGCAACGATTGATGACTTACATCGGGCTTCGACGGCTCACGAAATCGGCGGATCTATGCGGTACATGTCTTGACAGTCGCTTGGCAACCCGAATTATAGCGGAGTTCAGCGATTCTGAGACGAAAAAGAAATTCCTTGCCCTCAGTCCATTTTCATCCGCCCAGGAGGCGGTTAACCTGTGTAGGAGTGAGGAATCGGCCCGGACAAACGAGAAGGCTCTCAGTATCTGGCGTTTCATCGGTTCACAACCAACAACACGGGAAGCATTTCACATCCGAATGCAATGCATGTGTCGCTCGCAACATTCTTTCGGCCAGACCTGCCCCGATACCGGGAAGAACTGCCGCATCTGTAGCAAAGCTAACAATTTTGCGCCTAAATGTCCAAATAAAGCCGGTGGTACACGCGACAGCGCTAACGGCACGCGTCATGAAGGAAGTGGAGCCGGTAACGGACGCACGGGCGGCAGCGGCGGCACCCCGGGGGCAAAGACAGATAGCAGTACCGGGCAGAAGAATTGAATGGCGAGTTTAATCATCGGGAATGTGCAGGCGACCCATCGTGAAAGCCGCACCTCGTTTATATCGTTGGATTTACTAGACGACAATTAGGTCTTTCTGTAGTCATGTAATCACTGGCGTCCTACTCAGTTGGCTCGACTGTATCGCTTTGCATATTCTACACAAGGATTACACGCTCCCGATCCAACAAATTCGATCCCGACATCAATTAAGACTCTTCAAACCCACCTGCCAGCATTCGACACGTCTTTTCTTGTCGACCTCGTCATTCCACCCTCTCCTTCTGCCGAACAGGTCACAACCGTCAAGACGGCCATAGTTGGCCATTTTCACGATGTATTCGATCAATCCTCGGGCCTACGATGCATGCACGGACCTGACATGACAATTCATCTCACAGACAACGCAGTGCCATACTATGTATCGGGTGCCCGCCCCATTGCGTACGCAGACCATCCGGTGGTGACGCAGCAGCTTGACGACTTAAAGGCGGCTGGTGTCATCTCTCCTGTTTCAGAACCCACGGATTGGGCGGCAACTCTTGTTGTCGTCCGGAAACCGAACGGCAAATTGCGCATCTACGTGTACCACACCTGCTTGAACCGGTTCGTCTTGCGTCCTACTCACCCAACACGCACACCACGAGATGCAGTTTCAAAAATTGACAGTGAAGCAATCTTTTACAGCTGTTTTGAGGCGGCTAATGCGTACTATCACCCAGATAGCCAGCACTTAACGACTGATGACTCCGTGGGGCCGCTCCCGCTTTCTCCGAGCGTCCATGTGCCTTAGCTGCTCCTGCGAGGAATACAATCGTCGAGCGGATGCGGCTTTCTCTTCTCTGGCCAACATGGTAAGAGTAGTAGACGAATTTCTCCATTTCGACCGTGATTTTTCGCAGCACGTGCTTGGAGTATGCGCCGTCCTCCACGCAGCTCGGACGGCTGGCGTCACTTCTAGTCCGGACAAATTCCACTATGCGGAATCCAAGTTACTATGGGTACGAGGTCCAGAAAGGTGGGTTTCGGGTTGATCCCGACAAATTGAAGGCTATCTCCCACTTTCCTCGCCCAAATAACATCAACGAATTGCTATCTTTTATGGGTCTGGTCGAACAGCTGGCCTTCTTTTCAACGGAGCACTTCGTGGCCAAAGGTCCCTTGCGCCCGCTACTCAGTTCCAAAAACCCTTGCATATGGACGACGGATCAAGAACAGGCGTTCACCGATGTCAAACGGGCACTGGTAGCGCCACCCATCCTCTCTACTTTGATCCGGCACTCGATACGGTTATCCAAGTGGACGCATCCAAAGAAATGGCATGGGTTATGCTCTCCCCCAACGGCATGGACACCTGGAAGCTCGTTGACCGTAACTTACGGTGGTGCAGCGATACAAAGTTGCGTTATGCCATCGTCGAACTGGAATTGGCAGCCGTCGAGTGGGCAATCCGCAATTGCAAGTTGTACTTCCTTAGACTGCCAACATTCACGTTGGTTGTGGACCACCAGACCCTCGTGACCATCTTGGATTCATATACCCTTGATGTTGTGGAGAATCCCAAATTACAGCGCCTTAAGGAGCGGCTCTCACCCTACATCTTCACAACCGTCTGGTGGAAAGGCAGTGAGCACGTGATCCCGGATGCTCTGCCACGCGCCCCAGTTCATGACCACTCCTCAGAAGATAGGGGCACCAAAGCCGACGTTCAATCATTCGCTAACCATGCAGCCATCCGGCGGATCTGGGCTATTTCGGCGGGCGGGATTATCGACCTGGGCAACGGCTCTGACATCGTTGATACCTCCTTGAGTGATCCGGTCCTTCTCCAACTCAAAGCTGCCGTGGCCGAAGACCCCGACTATGTCGCTCTCAAAGCTTTAATCGAATCTGGCTGCGCGCAGGCTAAATCATCACGACTGCCCTCCGTCGTCCAATTTTGGAAAATCCGCCAGGACCTCAGCATCGACGATGGCCTCATCCTGTTTAACGGCCACATTGTTAACCCGCAACCCGCACGGCGCAGGATCCTAACAGCTCCACGCTGCGCACCAATGAATCGTCCACACAAAGCGCAGGGTGCGCCAATTGATGTTCTGGGTGTGCATTAGCAACGATATTCAGACGATGATTGAAACATGCACAACCTGACAAAAACGCCTTGCCAGTCAACAGAAGGAATCATTGATGGCGGACCCTCTCCCCGTCCCACGTCTTTGAAGACACTTCGGCCTATCTCTTCCAATCTGGTTACCTGCATGAACTTGTCTACGCGGATCGCCTATCGGGATGACCCGTGATTCACCGCTGGATGCGTGACATTACCGCTCGTGAAGCCACGCAGGCGATTGTTAGTAATGTTGGGGATCTTGGCATTCCACTCCGCACCCGGACAGACAACGGGCCGCAGTTTAGCGCCAGCATTTTTCAGGCGGCCTTGCAGAAGTGGGGTGTCTCATAGGGGAATTCGACCCCCCATTATCCACAGAGCAACGGCCATGCGGAAGCAGCGGTCGAGGCTGTCAAAGAGCTAGTGACAAAAGTGTCCCCTTGCGGTGACCTGACGTCCGACGACTTCCTGCAGGGCCTTATCGAATTCCGAAATACCCCTCGAGACTGCGGACTCTCCCCCGCCATAATGGTTTTTGGCCGTCCCCAGCGTGACATCCTCCCGGCTCACCGATCTTCTTCCGCGGTCAAGTGGCAGGAGCAGATGGCGGCGCGGGACCGACAAATGACTGTCAACGACGCCGTCAAGGCACGCTATGGCGAATCGGCAAGAGATATGTCCCCTCTCTCCATCGGATCCACCGTGCGGGTGCAAGACCCCGTCAATAAATTATGGAGTGGCGTTGGAGTCATCTTGGGTGTCGGATGCTATCAATCGTTCAGGATTAAAATTCGCCAGCGGGGGCTTGCTATGGTGAAACCGTCGGTTTCTTCGCCGACGCCTTCCGACTACTACCGATGAGACAACGGTCCCTACCCCAGCAGACACCACAATCAAGCCTGTGATACAACCTAAAAATACCGACCCGAGTCCTACAGGCGGGCGCGAACCGGAGGCAGCCGCCGTTAATCCGGTTATCCACGATGTTACCGATCTCCGGCGTAGCAACCGCCAGCGCACACCGCGCATCATTCCGAGTGTCTAAAATAGCCGGGGCAACACTAATACTATTCTTGGCTCTATCATACGTTTATGCTATGTATTCTTTCCATAACGCCTTTGTTTTCTTTCACTTCTATGTCGACCGAGAAATTCTTTCGGCTTTCCCGCATTGCGCATCGTTTGTCTTATCTCTACTCTTTTCTTTCGCTGTCCTTTTTTTAAGCTTTTGCCCGTCAACAGCTTGGGAAGGGTTGTTGTATACTTGACCGCTAGAGCTCATGGGGCTCACTCATTGGAGACCAGCTGGCCGAAAGAGAGCGACAGTCTGCCCTACTTTGAGCTGGTGTAAAGATCACATCTTGTCTAACTAAGTGAATACAATTCAGTGCTCTCTACCCAACGAGTTAACTACGATTATTGAACAATCGGTTGATTTGTTTAACACACACATGTACAGAACATACAACACAGGTAGCTGGGACTTGTTAGAGAGAAAGGTAATATAAACTAAATTGCAACACATGAATCTACAAGAATAATTACCACGAGCACAGAGATATTCTCATCAATTGATCTGGGAAAGAGAGAAAACACAGATCGAGACCTGTCCAGACTATAGAGACTGATACAAAGTTAGATTTGGGATCATGCCCCTATTGTACAATGAACATACCTTCATGAAAAGATGAAACACAGAATAAAGGAGTCGCACTAACGACAGTGAAATTCTCTAAAAAAGTAGAGCTACATAAGCGGCAGCGAATAACTAACACGACGTGGTCGAATAGCAGGCGAAATTAATGAATATGAAAAGAGGGAAATAATGACAGGAGGGGTAGACGTAGGTGCCAGATTGTGAAAACAAATTATTGTGATTTCGCGGAAACAGTAATGGAAAGACTCTGTTTTGTATTGCAGAAATTTTTCTTGTTAGCCAAGGGGTAGTAGGGTCTACCGATAATATAGTCTACACTTTTTTCCAGACATTTAATACCTGGGGCAAAAAAAAAAGGTGTCTGGACTTACCCTCTTATGATAATTTTGTGCCAAACTTGCCCTACTTCTCTTTAAAAAAATAAACAATTAATTTTTTCTACCCACAAATGGCTTTTTCAAAATAAATTGGTGTTCTTCTTTTTCTGCAGGATACTGTACCACAAGCTTGAAGATAGGGCCAACTGGGAATTTTTTATTAATTTTAGAAAAAACCAGATTTTTTTGGAAAATTGCGCCTTTTCCAACATATCCAATTTATCATTTCAAGTGTCGTGAGTGTAAGGAGTGTGGAGTGTCGAAGTTTTAGTTGTTTTTAGTTTTTGGCTGAGGCCAAAAGACAGAACAAGCATAAAAAGAAAAATATTTCGGTTTTAACTGGTATTAAAAATGATCGCATGAGAAAATAAATAAATTGACAATGTTAGGAAAGGCGCAATTTTTAATTGCCAATTTATCATAAATTCCATCATTATCATAAATGCCAATTTGTAATTGCAAATTTATCATTTCAAGTGTCAAATGTGTAAGGATTGTGAAGTGTCGAATTTTTAGTTGTGTTTTTTTCTGGGAATTTTTAATTAATTTTAGAAAAAACCTGACTTTTTGGAAAATTGCGCCTTTTCCAACATATCAAATTTATTATTTCAACTATCGTGAGTGTAAGGAGTGTGGAGTGTCGAAGTTTTAGTTGTTTTTAGTTTTTGGCTGAGGCCGAAAGACAGAACAAGCAGAAAAAACAAAAAAATTTTGTTTTTAACTGGTATCGAATATGATCGGATGAGAAAATAAATAAGCTGGCAATGTTACGAAAGGCGCAATTTTCAAAAAGTCTGGTTTTTCCAAAATTAATAAAAAATTCTCAGTTGGCCCTATCTTCAACCTTTTAAACCCTAAAAATCGGGAATGAAATGACGCTTCAATTCATTCACTTTCCTAAAAAATTTACTAATAACTTAACATACTAAACATCAAAAACCGTTTTTTTTTTCTATCTTCTTAATAGGTGACCAGCCTAACTCACTGGCGAACCTGGAAGGAAATCTTTGAACCCCATACTAAACACCCGCCTCCCCCCCCCCAGCGACAGGGATAGGACGATCGCGTACCTTTCCTATTATATCGTGGTGATGGTATCCGGCCTAAACCACCTGTAGAACCAATCGAGTCCATAATAGAAGTAAGATTCAATTAGTAACTTATTAAAACTACTTTTTATCTAATTTTTTTCCTTCTTCCAGAAATCTTCATTTGAAGCACCAACGCAGCCGGACTTTAAGATTCACAAGGAAGGTTCAAAGAAGGGAAAGTTTAAACGGATAAATGGATTAGGTAATATAATTTTTAAATACTTAACCCTTTTTCATTCAAAGAATAATGCTTTACGAAGAAAAAGGTCAGCGGTAAACTTTGATTTGGCGCTGTAGTTCACGCTCTGCTAAAGACCCTTGCAAAGCAATCATGACCCAAAAAATTTCCATTGCCGTTGATTTCTTTGATCACTATAACCAGCAAGACTTCCAGGAAAAGCCACACAACCCCACCGGAGTAAACCACAATCATCCACCAGACTATGGAAACCATAGAACAGTAAGCATAAATTTTAAAATAAAAATTCATACTCAATTTTCTAATTAAAAACCAATTGTATTAGGTTTCCATCTTCAAAATTGCAAAAAAACCTGTGTAACGGAAAAATTCAAAGTGCCTGGGCGAATCATTATTGAAGCGATAAAAAAAGCGAAAATTTCTGGGAGTAATATGCCGGACATCGACAATGCTACTCGACGCTTAATGTGTTTAAATATTTTTTAACGAAATAATTTGCCATAATACTTTTTTTCATTCGCCCAGATACCAACGTTCAAAATTTTTGCCGTCTAACCCTAGAAAGGATGAACCCGTTTTTTTTATGTAGAAGAGGCTTTCTTTCCTCCCGATTTCTATCGAGGAGCTGTTTATGCTAGTACTGGAAACCAGCAAACACGCCACCTCCTATTTTTTACCCCTGTCATGAAACGGTAGTTTGAGGATTGCAAGACGTGGTTTTTAGACGCTATACCTTCCACTTCATCCAAGATCCTATTAAACAAGTAAAATCTATATTAAGAGCTTTCTATTTCGCATTCGTACAAATATTTATTTTACCTAGCTTTTCTCCATAAACGGCTTCATAGACAACGATAAATGTGATCTAAAGCAAGTGCCACTGCAATTCTGCTGCATGACCAGACGACGGGTGGTTGATTACGTTGCTGTCTTTGAAAAGATTAAGGTATTACAAACAATTAGAAAATATGTTTAAGTTCTGTTTCTGACAATTTTCAAATTCTGCGAACCTTACTTTTAGGACATCACCCCTCTCCCCAGGATCCAAAGAATGGTCAGCGACTTCGAAAATGCAGTTTTTGTCGCGGTCTGGAAGCTTTATGGAAATTGCATTCATGAAAGATATGAAAGAGGCAATTTTCATTGGTGCCAAGTCAGATTCATATCGTTAAGAAGCTTCACTATATGGAGCTTTCGGCAGCGTATAACAAAAAGGAGCCATATCAGATGATAATGGGCGGATGATAATAGATCTCCGGTGGATGCCTCGTCATCCGCTGTGGGATCCGCCTTCGGTGACCGGGATAGCGCGTCCGGGATCGCGTGCTCCTTGCCCTTTCGCCATACGGTTTTGAAGACGTAGGGCGATAAACGTTCTTTTAACCTTTGAAATTTGGGGTTTTCGATGGCGCCCAACGTATAAACATCGAGGATGGACACGAGCGCCTGATGATCGATCATAAGGGTGAACGACGACAGGCCTAATAAATACAATTTGCATTTTCGGATGGCCCACTCCGCCGCCGCCAGCTCCAGCTCTACTATGGCTTAGCGCAAGTCTGTTGGGGTGCACCACCTGGAGTTGGCGTCTATCAACTTCCAATGGTCGTCGTGTTTATGTAGTAAGGCATATCCCATACCTTTTGATCGGGACGCATCGACTTGAATGACGGTCCCACGGCCGGGATCAAAATGGGCCAATATGGGAGGGCGACAAAAGCGCTGTTTTCACCGCCTCGAACGAACGTTCGTGATCTTCCGTCCATTCTTAAGCGTTTTGGGCGCTAAAAAGTGGGTGGAGGGGTCCTTTTGCAGCCGCAATTCCCGTTGAAAAACCCGCCAACTGCTCCACCAATCCTAAAAAGGCAAGGCCTAATTTGCTGGGGTCAACTGTCACGCCCCCATGTTGCATTTCATAGCCGGCCCATACCAGCTTCTTCTGAGCAAACTTGAACTTATCCACGTTGAGGGTGATTTTTGCTGCGCGACCGGCCTGTAAAATCGCGCACACGCCCTCGACATGCAACGGAATTAACGATCGAAACGCAGGATGTCGTCCACTACTCTGACCGTGTTTTGTATTGTACCAAAAGCGGCATCCGCCCACCGATTATATTCGTCACCCGACGAACATAGACCCATTGAAGCACGCAGGAACTTATAACGCCCCCAAGGTGTCATGAACGTGGTTAGATGCTGGCTCGCTGCGTTGAGGGGAATTTGGAAATATAGATTTGTGGCGTCAAAACTGCTATTTAAAACGACTTCGCCGTCGATCTCCGCCACTGCGTCCCTTGGCGTGCGGGTTGGGTGGGTGGGATGAGCAACATGTCTATTAAGCCTGGTGTGATCGACGCAAATACGGAGCTTAACGTTTGGTTTTCGGAGCACCACCAACGGCGCCGACCAATCTGTGACCTCCGTTACGGGTGCTATAATGCCAGCGGCCTCCATGCCATCGAGTGTTTGCTTCACTTCAGCCCGGTCTGCAAATGCTATCGGGCGGGTGCCATTCACATAATATGGAATGGCGTCGCCTTCAGCTGGATAATCATCTCCGGGGCCTCCATGCACCGTAACCCAGCCGATTGATCGAACACATCGATAAATGGTTAGTGATGGTCGATTTAATAGACGCGCATTGTTCCTCACTGAGGCCGTTCGGAATATAGACCCCACGTAGGAAGTCACACGCCGAGGACGTTACCGGTGGTTCGTGATCTGTAGTGAGCTGCGATACGTTCGGTCGGGAGTGGGAGTGAGGTTGCAGATATTGCTCGTGCAATATATCGAGGGCGATACAGTTGAGCCAGCTGACTAACATGCCCGTAATTTCAGGACATATGACCACCGTTACGGTGGCGACGCGGGTGCCGTATCGCAAGGCGACATCTGTTGGCCAATGGATAAGAAGGGTGTGGACTTGTTGACCATTACCAAGTCGAATGCCGAAGACGACAAATCCGACTCTGTCAGACCAAGGGCCAACAATACGTCAGAGCCGCCGACCATGACCTCCGCACCGGGATCGGGCGTAACATCGGCGTATGGTGGCGAGAACTTAGCGGTTGGCGTTCAAAATGTCCACTGAGATCGTAGGGGTTCGTCGGTCTCGGAAGAGCAACTGCACGCTGCCGATAGTGATGCGCACCATTTTCGTTTTGCCCCCGGATCCGGATGAGCCACTGCCACCAAAGCCACCGCCACTGGAGTTGCCGGGCTTAAATTTGTCCCGTTTCGGGCATCGCTGAGAAAAATGGTTTGGGCCCCCACACGCCCGGTTGAATGAGTGGTTCGGCCGCAAGCGCTACATGAAGGACCGCTGTCCGGGCGGAAAATTGATCGGTGTTTAATGAAAGAGATGCCGGATTGGCCGCTTAGAGAGTGTTCGTTTGATTTGGCCGATTCCTCACTGCGGCAGATATTTACGATGTCTTGGGCAGTAGGAAACGGGCTGATAGCCAAAAGTTTCTTCTTGGTATCCGCGTCGAGAATTCCTGCCATGATCCGTGTCGCCATGCGGGCGTCGGCACATGTGCCGCAAAGGTCTGCATCATCCGCCAAACGCTTGAGGGAGATATAAAACTCGTCGAATGTTTCCGCCTTCGTTCTTCGAAGGCCACACGATCCAATGCAATGTTCCGCTTTGCTCGGACATAACCGAGGATTTGGTCCAGTACCTGATCCGGGGTAGTGGGGTGTTTTGGAAGGACTCCCAGTGCTACCTCGACCACCTGCTGCATGGACGGGTCTAGGGCCATGCGGAAAGCTGCCATTTGCTCGGTAACCTGGTAGGTCGCCAATTCGTTGAGGTCAGCAAAATCGTTCCATCTGTTCCGCCAAGTATAAGGTAATGAGATGGAAACGTTACCATGTAGTTTCTCAACACCAGATGGATCCAAGCGGCGTCATTTAGGATTTAATGGCGCTGCAAGGGGTACAAAGCCACCTACACCACCACCTGTGCCACCGCCACCACCACCACCTAAGCCGCCACCACCCGCACCACCGCCTAAGCCGCCACCACCCGCACCAATGCCGGCCGCCACTAATGCTGCCAGTTGCTGGGTGTTGGTCGTTAATTGAGCCGTCTGATTGGTAAGGGATTGTTCCATAGCGTCGATTCTAGCAGCCTCCGCCGTAGTGGTAGCCGATGCGGCGTTGGCCGCGTCCAACGCATCAGCCACCGATGTCATCGTATGGGATGTTCCGGGTCGATCCGCGGGAAAATACTGACCGGTGCGTAATTTGGTGTGACACGTTGCCGATCGTAAAGAGTATTTAGGGTTCGGGGACATGAATCACACGACCAGAGAAAAACACAGATGGCACTGACGTGCAGAAAAGCCGAGACAATGGCCGCCACCATGCGATAGAAGAAACCAGAAGTGATAAGCACGTTGTCCACGCGACGAGAGAACAAAAGTAAAATGGCCGCCTGTGGCGTGTTCGTCACGATCATGTGCTCCAACGACCCTGGGTGTAAGCACAAATCACCTACACTGTCCCGATCAGATGTGGTCCGGAAAGTTAATGTTAGGGGATTGCAGATAATGACACGGTCATAAAAATCACAAGGAGAGCGTTAATGGCGTGGGCGAGAGAAAAAAAATGGCCGTCCTACCACGAGAAACGGCGGTCAAAACTTTCGGTGCCCGCAGGCCGAGATTAAGTTGCAATAATTGAAACGCGTCACACAGAATAAAATAGAAACAATTACATCACCGTAGGTTCAGTATGTAGAGACAACTGCGCCATGTTACGTATCTGTGTGTATTTCTCGGTTTAGCCACTCTCAGTTGTTGTACACGCCGTTACTCGACACTCACTGACTTCCTCAGCCCCCCACTCTACTAGCGTGGGCGGGCTCTAGCGGTCAACATAGGAGACCAAGATCTAACAGAATACATTGAGAAGAACTGCATTCGTGGTCGAATTTTGGCCTCCGAAGAACTGTTCGTGCTTTAATCTGCTCCTGCGAACCAACAATGATTGTGAAGGGTTACACAACGCGTGGAATAAGGTACTAAAAATATTACAAAATACGAATTACTAAGACATACTTTCCCACCGTTCTTTTTTTCTCAGTTAGCCGGTGGCCCTAACCTCCCCTTCTACAAGCAGTGTTCTGTCGAATACGGAAAAACTTGATTCGTTTTGTAAACGAATACGAATAAGCAGTACAAACGAATACGAATAATGAAACAAATAAAAAGGACGTTTTATTCGCGAATACGAATAATATTAGAATAACGAATAAATTTTCGATTAAAATATCCAAAATCATAGACCCCTGGATGCTCCACTATGGCTTTCAGAAAAAAGGTACCCTCTTGCGAGGAACACTATACGAAAAACCGAGGATTTTAGGGCGGATCGTAAGAGTAATTTTCCGCCTGGTGCGAGCGCCATCTGACTACAAATGAGTCTCTGCGTGGAGTGAACACCAACACATCCACAAGAGGCGTTCTCGTCGGGTGGAAAACGTTTAGTGTTCCCCCAGAAGGGTACCGTCGATTGAGGCTACTTTACACGCAACGCAAGAAAAAGTGTTTTGGCGCGCAACGTTTGCCCGAGAATCGCAACTGGCAGGAAAAGGGGTCATTTTTCTCAACAGAAGATCTAGTTTGTGACAGTGTGTGGGAAAATTACATAGACGCAGGTTGAAGTGTAAATTTCTCGTCAACAGTTTGAGCAGAAAAACTCGATCAAAATTTGTTAAAAGTAAGTTTGCGGTTTTTAGCTCTTAAGTTCACATATTTCCATTTTTTTTACATTCGTGTGAAAACATCTACTAAATAACAGTGTGTAAGAAAATATGGGGTGTAGTGTTTTTCTGTGGCTGGCAAACTACGTGTGTAAAGTAGCTCCTGGGTTTTCAACGTTTTCGGGGCTACTTTATACAAAATGAACAGGCGTGTAAAGTTACCCCACGCTTTTTTTGTTAGTCGATGTACACTTTGTTTCAAGGTCTTTGGTTTCCTTACACATTTTAGGAATGGTAAGGCTTTACCGGAGAAAAGAAGGAAGCAGAAAATATCAATACTTTACAAAAGAACAGCTAGAAGCCGCTTTAATTGAAATCAGAAAAGGAAATAGCTTACAAAAAGTTGCTGAAATTTATGGAATTCCGTTCAGCACTTTAGGAAAAAAATTTGATGGCTGCATCCCGGGAGTGTGGGCCATCCAACACTGATGACAACAGATGAGGAAAAGGGGATTGTTGAAGGGATCGTTACAATGGCTGAATGGGGGTTTCTTGTAGATGCAACAACACTGAGAGTCATCGTACGAAAATTCTTTATGGAAATTAAGACAGATGTCTTAAAAGGCAAGCTTCCAGGTCAAGATTTTATATATTCATTTTTGAATCACCATCGCGACATTCTCAGCCTGCATTTGTTCCTAACTACTCGAGAAAGAGAGCTTCTGTGTTCGCTGAGGTGTTAAATCAGTATTTCGACCATCTTGAAAATACTTTGATTGATGTCCCTGATGAAAATATGATTAATTTCGATGAAACTAATCTCAGCGATGACCCTGGGAAAAAGAAATGCGTTTTCAGAAGAGGGACTAAGTATCGATATCAAATAAAGGACTTCAGCAAGTCCAACATTTCCTTGATGATTGCGGGCACAGCAACCGGGGAGCTGTTGCCTCCTTTCATTTGTTATAAAGCAAAAGGAATATTTAATACATGACGGATTGGAGGAGCAAAAGGGGCACGCTTTACTTCGTCAAAGTCTGGTTCGTTCGATGCCACGACTTTCGAAGAATGGTTTTTTTCAATTGCTTTGCCTTATTTAAAGAACAAAATTGGAAAAAAAGCTCTTATCGGCGACAATCTATCAAGTCACTTTTTTTTGAAAGTTTTAAATGCATGCAAGGAAAACCACATTAAATTCGTGTGCCTTCCTCCCAATGCAACGGATTACTTACAACCTTTGGATGTTGCCTTTTTTGGGCCAATGAAACGGAAATGGATAGAGATCCTCGACAATTACAAGGCTGATTATCCTAACGTTTCCGCCGTGAAAAAAGATTTTTTCCCGCAACTACTGAAAAAACTTTGGCAAGAGATCGAGCAAACTGCTAGTACCAATTTAAAGAGTGGTTTCACGCGATGTCTATCTCGCCAGGCAATTCTATCTCAAAGACGATTTGAAACACTGCCAACTTCGGAAGTGCAAACCACAATCACTTCAGTGCTAGTCGATGTTTTGAAAAGTAAGAGATACAGTGAGAAACCAAAAATGATTCGGAGGCAACGAGTGGCCGTGGAAGCTGGTAAAAGTCTTACGAATGAAAGTTCTGAAGATGACATCGACGAAGAGGGTGACTCATTGCTCGATGAAGAAATGGAATATTCGTCTGCAGATGAAGATACTGGGTCGGCGGAAGAAGAAGAAGACAGTGGCCTTGCTAACGTCTCAGATGATGCACAAAGCTGTGAATCCGAAAGTGAAACGATTTCTCCTGATTTTGAAAACACCGTTTCGGGAAAATGGATCATAGCTTTCTTTTCCGTTGGGAGGGCTCGAAAACCTTATGTTGCAAATGTAATTAGATATCGTAACAGCAATTCCCTCGAAGTTATGTGTCTACGGAAGAGGGCAAAGGCCAGTGGTTGTGTTCGACTAACACAACAAAAAACACATTGAGAGGTTCCACGAAAGAAGAACATATTTCTCTCATAAGTGAGCCAGGATTGTGTACCAAGGTCACGTCCCTCCGAAAAGTGGAAAAGCTTCTGATATTGCCTTTGAACTCTACCGTTTCTTAAAACAAAGGAAGTCTGAACAGAACGAACATTCAGAACGACAACATTGTCGTTATCTGAGCCGATGGGACAAATGTCAACACTGGTAAAAATAACAGTGCTATCAGATTGCTAGAATTGAAACTCGGTAGACCACTGCAAGGGGCAATTTGTCAGCTTCATCTCAATGAACTTCCCTTTCGGCATCTGATTATGCACTTGGATGGAGGAACTAGTGGTCCAAACAGCTATAAAGGGCCCATTGGATTGGCAATTATTAATGATTTGAGACAACTGCCTATTGTCAAATTCAAAAGAATTAAAGGACGTATTCATAAACTCCCGAAAGAAATCGTTCAGAATTTTACTGGTGTCCAAAGATATTTTTAAGACACGTGTCTTGCCATAAGAAAAGGATTTCCTCTTTCTGAATCTATCTCAAATCGAAGCCCTGGTAAACTTTGTGAGTCAAGATGGTTGACGAAATTCAATAGAATTATGAGGCTATATGTCAGTACCCTGAATCCAACTGATAGTCTTCGAAGGTATTCCCGTTAATATTTTTTCTTACTCTTATGCATTTTAAAAATTATCTTTTTTCGTTCAGACTAGCGTTTATTGTAATGTATATATACTGTTGCGCACGTTCACGTGCAATGGGAACGTGACAACTGAGATGAGGGATGAAGGGTGAATAAATGACAATGAAAAAAAAGACTAAATAATTGGCTTGTAGCTCTTGATGTTGATTCTTCAGTTCCGTTAGAGCCTGGCGAAGTTCCTGTTCTCCAGCGACGAGATTGGTACCATTATCACTGTAAACTACTTTCGGCTTTCCACGTAGACCTGAAAATCGGGTAAAACAAGGAAGAAATTCCTCGAGACTGAGACCTTCGGATACTTCCAAGTGGACGGCTCTTGTTGTTAGGCACGTGAACAGACAGACCCAACGTTTTTCATATCTAAGTCCTCTTCCACCAACTCGCACCATAAGGGGGCCGTAGTAATCGACTCCCGTGTAGCTGAAAGGTGGAAGATAGGGAGTAAGCCGGTGAACTGGTAACGATGCCATGAGTGGCGGAATGGGTTTCGATGATCTCCGCTTGCAAGGCCAGCAGGTGTTGACAACCGATTTGATGACGTTACGTCCAGAGATTATCCAGTAACGTATACGTTAATCCGCCAGCAATCTTTCAGATTTGATGTGGAGAATCCGCGTATGATAATCCCATACAATCCGCTGCGTCATGAGTTGATCGACTGGAAGCAGGATGGGATGCTTTTGGAATAATCAGCTGGAGCCTGCAGTATACGTCCGCCTACACGTAGCTGTCCTGTTTCATCCAGGAAAGGGCTGGACGTTCGTAGTTTCGACTTCAGAGGCAACTCTAAGCTCTTTCTCAAAGCGTAGATTTCTTCCGCCAGTTCTTGAGTACGTTTAATGCAGAGTGTGAGGGCCGTTCAGTGTAGTTGTTGGCTTGCAAATTCTCATCTTTGCTCTGACGTTGGTCGCGAACCTCCTGCACCAAGCGGTAACTCTTTGGATCTTCAGTAAGCTGGAATATCTTTTTACACAGTCATCAATCGGGTGATTTTCGTCCTCCGTTTTGACGATGAAGACTCGAATTACGTTTACGTCACTTTCCTCCGGCTCTGCGATCTCTTCCCAAATATCCCACTCCAACTCGTCGATGTTCTTCGGGTCGACGCCATGACTACACAGGTCCGCGGACTTTTTAATTCCGGAAACGTGACGCCATTGTCTTCGATTTGTGTTCCAGAAGATCTTGCCAATCCGATTGTTCATGAAGGTTTCAAATCGGCAAGTGCGGTAATGGATCTAACGTAAAACGGTTTGAGAGTCGATGTGGAAAGTAACTTCACGTAAATCATATTCGAGCTCCCGACAGATTATTAGGGCGATATTTAAGCCTTCTACAGCAGCCTGCAACTCCAATCTTGGGATCGTGAGTCCTTTCACTGGTGTTACGTTAGTTTTAGCCATGACGAAGGACACTTTGATCGACTGGTCCTCGAAGATGAAACGAAGATACGAAGATACGCCACAGCTTCAAATCCTTTTGTGCTTGCATCCGTGAATACATACAGGTGTTGTTGCGTCCAACGTTCACGATGATGTCGAAAACATCTTGGCACCGTCAGCAACTCCAGGTTCTCCAGATGGTCGTACCAGTAATGGAAGCGTTGACCCCATTCTTCGGGGATAAGGTCATCCCAGCCGATTCTTTTCTCGTTCGTCCAGATGTCTTGCAGAATTGACTTCATTAGGAAAACAACAGGAGCGACGAGTCCCAACGGGTCGTAGACACTGGAGATAATACTAAGGAAGTTCTTTTTAGTGAGATCGTCATGGCTGGGCTGCTTCCGTATCTTTGTATTGTATATATATACTCACCACGTTCGCCACGCCGGAGGGTCTCCATCAGTATACGCGCCTTCCAATGGGAATATGCCACGCCGGCGATGACTACTGCCGCCGATTTTCCGACATTTTTGGACACAACCCCAACACCACCCGCTGCATGGAAGACCTGGTGATCTTTTCGCGCACCTATGAAGAACACGTCACCCTGCTACGCATCCTTTTTAAAACGGCTAGCGACAACAATGTGTCGTTCAACAAGAAAAAGACGGCCTACGCCAAACCAACAGCTATTTTTGCCGGCTATGAAGTCTCAGCGGACGGATTCCGGCCCAACCCGGAACTTACACGAGCCATCCGGGAATTCCCCCGGCCGTCCAACATCACTGACCTGCGTTCGTTCTACGGCTTCTGCCAACAAGTGGGGAATTACAGCGACAAAATCGCCGCAGCTTTGGCCACCTTATCCCCACTTTTAAAGAAAAATTTCGTCTTGGATTGGTCCGCAGATCATGAAGAGGCATTCCGCGCCGCTCGTAGTAAGCTATCCATCGTTCCAGACCTCGCCTTTTACGAACCGGGCCGTCCAACATCTTTAGCAGTCGACGCATTACTATTAAACGGCCTCGGATTTATCTTAAAGCAACAGAGCGAATCCGGCACGTGGCACGTCGTGCAAGCTGGCCCCAGATTCCTCCGACCAGCTGAAACAAGATATACCATGATAGAACTAGAAGTTTGGCCGCATCTTGGGGCAAGAAACAAAGCCGTCAATTCCTAGAAGGACTCCCCAATTTCGACTTGGTTTCAGATCACCGCCCATTGGTGCCTATCTTAAACGATTAAGCCTTAGACAAACTCGACATCCCGCGGCTCCTTCGTTTGCGTCTTCAGATGGCACGATACAATTTTTCCGCTCGGTGGGTACCGGGAAACCGCAATATCGAAGCCGACGCCCTCTCGCGTTCACCAATTTCTCCAGGCACACCCGCGGATGAGCTCGGGGAGGGACCTCCAACATTCATAGCCAGGATCGCTATGGTCGGGAAAATTGCCGAAGCTCCCGCCACAACCATGGACATTACGCTTGAAAAAGTGAAACTAGCAGCCGCAGCAGACCCAGTATTAGTGGCGCTGCGCACCACCATACGTTAAGGTTTCCCAGACGAAAAAAGCAATATGCCTGTTGCCCTTCGCCCGTACTGGGACGCCCGCCACCAACTCGCCATAGACGATACCGGCGACATGCTCGTTTTTGGCGCACGCATCGTCCTCCCAAGATCCATGGTTAAAGAAACGATCCAGACACTTCTTGGCATGCACCAGGGCGCCTCGAAAATGCGCCATCGAGCCCGACTATCGCTCTACTGGCCCCATATGGACGTAGATATTTCCAACGCCGCAGCTTCATGCGACGAGTGTGTCAGCCAACTTCCTTCTTTGCCGGCGGAACCTCTACAACCCCACGAACCAGCAACCAGGCCGTTCAAATTTCTCCATGCGAATCTCGGCGAGGTAGACGGCCGCCACTTTTTGGTCATAGTTGACCAGTTCAGTGGTTGGCCGGCAATCACTATGTTCTCATACAAAAATACAACCGCACGGCGCCTTATCAACTCTTACCGTAAATTCTTCGTGGACACCGGGGGTGCCCCAGTAAAGATTTACTCCATTAACACCCCATTTGGAGCAGCCGAACTCCAATTTTTCCTACGAGACTGGGGCGTGGCGTTCGGATCTTCCTCCCCCCACTATCATCAATCCAACGGCAGGGCGAAAGCGGCTATCAAATCCATGAAAAAGTTTGTCATCGGCTCCAGGACCGGTGGCCAACCGGACCCGGACAAACTAGCAAAGGCCATTCTACTTTTTCGAAACGCCCCACGTTATGGAGGGGCCTCCCCTGCCCAGCCAATGTTCAACAGGCCTATCCGAGACAGCTTGCCCGCCCACCAAAGATCTTTCGCCCCCGAGTGGCAAAGAGCGGTCGAAGTTTTGGAACAACGGATGCATCGCGCCAACAACCCGATATAACGCGTCCGCTCATCATTTAGCCGCATTCCCGCTGGGCGCTCACGTGCTCATGCAGCATCACACGACAGAGCGAAGGGACACCCCCACCGTCGTCGTAGAAACGGGTGGCAACAGAGACTACATCGTTAAAACGTTATTAGGACGCTTGTACCGCCGAAACCGCCGCCTACTCCGCCAACGGGTGGTGGTCATGCCGGGAACCGCTGTACCGGCGGATGTCGCAGCCCAAATCGCCCCACCCCCATCCCTGGACATCGAGCCGCGTCAGAGACGGCAGCGCCGGACAAGGAACTACGGTCCGGCGACTCGAGGTTCAGCCAGAATGCACAACGCCCCGTCTCGCTACCCGGCCTAGCGCCGGAACATGCAAGTCGAGGCACGGATTTCAATCTCCCCCGCTGTATCCCACCTCGTCTTAACAAACCAGAATTCTCATTTTTCTCTTTTTCGTCATTCATGCTCCACCGCCTCAAAACTTTTAAGGCTACCAAGTATCGTATGTACCCAAATGCTATTTGTCCCTCAAAAGCCATGCTCACCCTCTTCCCTTGTCAATTTAGCCCCGGAAACAAGACAAACACGGAAAGAAAGGGCATGTATTGACTCCGCAGACGGGGGGTCAAGAAGACGACGCACAGGAGGGCAGGGGAGTTAGTCTTGGCTAGCTAGCTTCTTCGCAACGTTGTGCTCTCGTCCCTCCCAGAACAATCTAAGGCAATACACTGTTTAACCCAAAAACCTCGGTCTAAACAATCTTGAACGTCAGCATATCCGTTTTCCCGTTCGACATTACTCCAAGTGTTTGCACGATGGGTAACTTTTCCAAATCAAGGTCCAGTGTTGGTGAGGCCAGACAGAACTCACGTAGAGCCGATATCACCTTCCTTGATGAGGACGTCCACTTTGTTAGGTTGAAACCGCCAAGTTGTAAGAATTTCTTCATTTGGCGGGTCCATTTTACTGCCCCGTCTTCGGAATCGAAGGAGTCGAGGTAGTTGTCAACGTAGAAGTTTCATCGGACGCTATCTGCTGCCTCTGGATACTGGTCACGATGATCGTCTTCGTAGAGAACAGGCTGTTCCATGTCAACGTCTTTCGCCTCCAGCTACCAGAATTTTTGACTAACTCGTTGAGGTCTTCGGAAGATTCCTCTGATACTATGTGGGCGATGAACGTACGTCCATCTTGTGGCGGGCCCGTTTGACCACCCAGGCACCATCCAAACGGTGTTTTGAAAGCGATAGGCCCAATTGTTCCAGCCGGTGGCTTGACGGAATCCATGTGGTCGTGGGCCTCTGCTACGTCGAGTCATCAATCAATACACCAACGTCTTCGGGTTGTACATTCGGAACATCAAGACCACGTAGGTGTGTCCAGGACTCCATTTGACGAGGGTTGATTGGGGGGTTCGGCGTCACCTTCAAATTGTCGACGGCTTAGGCGTGTTTAACTTCAAACCGGCTTGTTCCGTCGACGGACGAGAGGGAGAAATCCACAACGGCAGCTTGGACGTTCGATGTGGCTCCATCATAGGAGACAACGTTGGTGCGTTTAGGCTGGCCAACGACTCCCAACTTCTTTACTATATCGCTCCTGATCAGTGAAGTGTCGACCCATCTTGCACCAACGCTAATACGAACGGACACGGTCTTGAAACGTACACGTCGCTTTACCGTTTCCCTTTGGGTTAGTGTCCCAAGGAATGCTGTGCATGTAGACGCTGATGGAGGTGGTGGATCCGTTTGTCTCCTCAGTAAGATGAATTCGGATCCGTGTTGCAGGGGATGGTGTCTTGATCTAGCACATCTACCAATGGTACACTTGATGTCTCTGGAACACTCCCTGCGTTCGTGCTTGCCGGTGAGGCATAGTAGACACCTTCCGGACTTAAATACGTCTTCAGCCCGTTTCGTGGGCGTGAAAGGCTTGAACACGTTACAGCTGGCCAAGTTGTGAGCCCTGCCGTTACAAGTGAGGCACCTCTACTGGTCAGTCTTTTCGGCTGCTTTCTCCTCCGTCTTCGGTCGCCTCCCCGTGGGAGCAGCTAGCGGAGGTGATGATGCCGTTACTTTAGAGCCTTCCTCTGTCGAAACGTGTCCAATGGTTGACGTGTGAGAAGCGTTCGGTCTCTTGACTGGCTTCTTCTCATCAAACCGTACTGATTTGGATGTCGACGTCTTCAGAGACTCAAATACTTTTTTACCATGTTGTTTACTCATGGATTTTACTGTTACCCAGTCGTCCTGGTCTAGAACGTTCAATTCTGCACCTGCCTTTTTTCTCTTCTCGTTCCACTTCTCCTGCAGGTATGTCGTCAGCTTTGCTTCTATGGCCATCAGGGTAGTACGGCTGTGAAGTTCATGCACGTATCTCGATTGAGAAAGAGTCGCCACTGCTCCGTGCAACCGGTTGGCGAAGGTCTTGAGGCTCGCAGCATCTTGGCTCATCAAAGGTGGAATCTGCAGCAGGTCGTTGAGATAGGTCTGGTCCATGACCTCGGTGCGGCTGTAGACTGCGTCAAGACGATCCCACACCACGGAGTACATGGTTCCATCAGCAAGGCACTCGCCGATCTCGTTCCGTATTTCTTTCGACAGCAGCTCTTCCAACATGAACAATAGGGCAGGAGAACCGTTGAATTCGTTTTCGTATAAGGCTCGAAATTTGGCCTTAAGCCGAGTGTAATTCTTCGGATTTCCATCGAATGGCTGGATCGTGAAGTTCGGGGTACGTGGACGACTACAGCAGCCACCATGAGGATGGTTGGAGCTGCCATTAGCAGGCTGGTGCTCAGAGGACGTGTCCGAATACGTGTCGTCCCCAATGGAAGGGCCGCAGGCTGCATGCATGATAGGCAGTGGTGTTGAAGGCTGCTCTTGTGAAGAGGTGTCGGCGTCAAGCAGAGTTCTGCGATGCAGTACCGTGGCTTCGAGTGACTTCAAGGTAGACCGGGCGGAAACGTCTTTTCTAGCTGATGGAGTCTGTGGTCGGCTAGGTATGCGTGCTCCTTGGTCGATGACTTGCTCCTGAATCGTTCTCAGGTGCACCTTGCTGACGCCAATCTCCGTTCGAAGGCCCTCGATTTTTGCGTTTAAGTCTAACTTAACCGTTTCAATCTTCTGATCCATGTCGTGCAACGTCTTACGTGAGTCTTTAACCAACTGAGTGTTGGCGGCAATTTCAGTGGACGTGACATGGGAGCTGTCTATGAGTTTGCCTAGCTGCTCACCCATACCCTTTAAAGCCTTTCTCAACGTTTCCGTGACTGACGATGCGTTGGCTTCCATCTGGATCTTTGATTGTCCCAACTTTAATTCCAGCTCCAGCATTTGCTTCTGGATATACAGGTCTAGCTGACTAGTTTTTCTGGGAAGATCGGTTGGCACTGAGCGAGTAGACCTCTTCTGTGATTGCATGGTACTAATTGTGACGTCTGAAGTTGACGTACCAATAGAAATAGCTGACTGACGTGACGACGTGGTGTACCTAATGGTGAAGTTGAAGATTTCCACGTGGTCGGTGTCGAATTGAACCTCCCATTTTTCACATGCTTGACGTTGTGGATCCGTAATATCGGGCAGACTGTCCATATACTTGTGATGAAAATCTTTGACGTCTCCGTAGATACGAATTAATTCGTCTCGCCATGCTGCAATATGCAACTTCTTCAGTCTGATGGCTCCCATCTTGTGATCTGCCACTGCTTTTCTGAGCTGATTTGACGATACAGTCAGATACGCAACGCGTGGTAGACCGGGCTCCGCCTTCAGGATGGCGTGGACGTATGCCAAAGTCTTACAACAGGAAATACCCGACAATTTTAATGAATCTTAACACGTTTTTACTAGGGATGACAAGAGAAATGCACGTGTTTGTTAAATTCCGGGTTTCGGCACCATTTGCTGCGTACGTTCACGTGCAATTGGAACGTGACAACAGAGATTAGGGATGGAGGGTGAATAAATGAAGATGAAAAAATTACTAAGGGAAAAACGATCGGCTTTATTCTTGTTTGAAAAAAGAGGGGAAACAATGAGAGAGACCTGGGTACTGTCTACTTCGTTGCTTGATTACTACTTGATTACGGGGGAGGTAGACGAGATGTCCTCGTCTACGACTGTTACAATTTACACTCAACAAAAGGGGGCAAGGGCCACTTCACACGTAAACACAAATAAGAAGGCCCTTGCCACCTACAATCCTGCCCGTGAGGGCAGCACTGTAACTGACATATACGCTCCTTCGTGGTTCCATATTAAATGTCATCCGAAGCTTCAAGATGCGGCTAGAAACTTTCACAACCTCATCAAACTTTCTTCTATACTGAGATTGAAGGAGAAATGTATTGTCCATCGCATTTTATCAATTAATTCATTTTCTTGTCACCCAGAAAGTATTTTGCTATCGATGGTATCTGACTCCAATCGGTCAATTAGAAGCAGTGCATTAAAGCGTATTTTAGCAATAAGAAAACAGTCAAAAAATTCCAGTTCCCCTTTAAGGAAATTCGTCCGTCCAACATCGATTAATTTTAATGCCTCTGAGTATTATCAAATGGTCGATTTAAAGTCCATGGATGTTCCTAAACCTCCATTAACTTTTGCTTTCACAAATAATCAAATAAGAAGTGCAATTAAAACCGAATAAAGCCTAAACTTGGGCAATTTTCCAAACAACACTCTGGCAGTGGAACGAACGGTTAAACTCGTAACTGAAGCTTCGTCAAAGGTTATTGGGTACGAAAGACGTTACTATTACATTCTAAATGCGTTAAAGTCATGTGCTGAAGCAAATGCTAGCCTGTAACTAAAGATGTCCATGCTCAGAATCATTTCAATCAACCAAGTCAAAAATACACTAATTTAACATTCAAAACTCGCGCGCAGTCGATGCGGCTAAATGGCGTCTTCTTTGGGATAGTTTGGTTGTCATTTCCCTTGCAAAAAATTAAAACTTACACACATGAAAATGTAGTCTGTACAATAACAATTCTGAATATGTGAAGGTTAACTCATTTTTTGAAAAATTTTTTGTTTAAAACGAAATTTTCCCATGAGTCCGGCATCGCCACCGTGTAAATTTCGATAAGATAGACAGAAAGTAGGAAATTTTCATAAATTTTTTGTGTACAGACTACAGTTTTCATTATTTTGTCGTTATTCGAAAACAGCATGATAGACAAATATGATTTCTATAATTCCTCCATTTTTCAGAAATTTCAATGGAAATTTGAAAAAGTTACACTGCCTTAAACGGTTACTAGTAAGAAAAAAGATGGTTTTTGTGCTATAAAAATCACTCACGGGGGAAAATATTTCGACGGATTTTATTTAAAAATTAGCAATACATTATTTATAGCCTAATGCATTTTTGACCCGAAAGACTTTATCAGAGTTCAAAAAAAAAAAAACGGTCCGGTCTACTAAGATAACAAGCTTAGAAGGCTATGGACGAATTGACGCATTTTTTATTTTTTATTTAGGGGGAACACAAAGGGAAAATATATTCCAATGTTTCAATGTTCCAAATACTCTCCCCTATTTGTTCTCTGCTGCGCCCGGGTCGTCTGCTGTTGGGGATACGGGCGGGGGATACGGGCGTATCCCCAACAGGAAAAAAAACGCCCGTAACAGCAGACGACCCGGTCTGGGCGTCGAACGCGTATACCACAACGTTTTTCTTTGTATGATTGGGGTGGCCCTCGGTCAGGGTTCCCGATTGGTAAAAATCATGCAATTCAAATATTATTAAAAGAATTCAATGACCAGTTTTGACGATTTTCACAGACAAAAACGGCAGTCTATGTTATTTGAGATCTTAGTAACACATACGATATCGGAATATCTAGAAAGAAAACGAGACGAATGGCTAAATAACTTTGGACGACACTGAAACCCAGGGACTTAACATTTCAATCAATGTTAGAAAACATGGTTGGAGCATTATCTGACTATGATTTTGCAAGTTGGGTGTCTATTTCGCGAAGTCGCTCTGCAGAAACTAAGGCTACTGAATTATTGTCAGCTGTGAAACGTGCTAAATTTCGCTTGACAGCCTGAGCCTCCGCTTCTAACTTCCTTTTAAACGACCGTCGCTTTTTCTGTTCTTCTTGGTGACTTCTTTTCTTTGCTAAGGACAGTTTGTACCTATTACAAGCTAGACGTGCCTCTCTAAGCATCTGCCGATTAATAGTGACTTTATTTGAACTTCCTGCCTTCATGGCATAGTCATAGACTAACTTAAAATTAGAATTCAAGAAAATATTTTTAGTACAGAGGAAGTGGACAAAGTTTACTCCCTTAAACAAATCAATGGATTAGAAATTAAACATAAAGAAAAGATAAATGTTAAAATAATATACTTTCGATTCCCAATACTCTCTTTTACCATATTTTCTTCTAGCATGTTTTCATTTATTGAAAAACCCATTTCTACGGGAGCATTCGCTGGGCAAAAAATGAAAGAATAAAAAGCATTTAGCCTGAACTTCTTTTCCTCAGTATTGCGACCTGGATCTGGATAAAAAGCTTCAAAATCCAGTTTCAACTTGGAAGCAACTAATATAAGAAGTCTGTGAGTGAGTGAGACGATTTGCTGCAACAAAGAGTTTGCGCAAAAGCTCATTCCTCTTCAGTGTAATCTCGGGCTGTACCAGAAGAACCTCAGGGTCAAAACAAGATATTGCCCTAACGATTGAATAACGAAGCGGGGAACGTTCAATGAGCTTTGAGCACATTTTATTGAGAAATTTTCCTGCCAGAAAGTAAAAAAAAAATAAAAAATAGAAACAGATAAACAAAGTCATCACCAAAAGCTTCTAAAGAGCTTTTGAATTTGAATTTGGTAGGAATCTTACTACATTCTTTTCTGAAGACTTTAATGTCCAAATAAGACACACTAACTTTCTTTTTATTTTGCAACTCGACAAGTTTCGAAAGTTCAGTTGTAGCTCCACTTCCTATTTTAATTTTTTTTTCTAGGGAGAAAAAATTCTTCGTCTTTGAAATCGGCAGTGACAAGTTCATGGGGCCGTCCAGCAAATTGATAAAAAAATTTTGATTTAAAAAAAAGTCACAAATATTGAGTTAAAAATTGCAATAGATCTTCAAATAATAATGGAGCCATTGGGTTTAGCGATTGAAATTTGCGAAGGAATGGTTCCATTTCCTGCCCAACTGAAGTAAAAAACTGTAGCATGGCTTTGTAGAAAGGGTCGTTAAAGAAAGCCACTAGTGTTTTCCAGCTGTGCAAGCTTTCCTTCTTACTTTGCTTGGCTTCTTTAAAATACTCTTCCAAATGTGGAGCAATTGCAAGTATAGTTTTAGCTGGTGCAACGTTCTCCACCCAGCGAGTAGAACAAAATTTCCTCGGCAAACAAGTTGACTTAGTGATTTCTTTAAACTCTGCTTTCCTCAGAGTACTTTCTTTAAACAGCCAGAAGCTGCACGTGAGAGCCTGTTGATTTTTCCAATCAACTACAGTACCCACCAAACGATTCGGTATACCCTCGTTTTTTTAATGCATTCTTATGGTGATCTCAGGAAAACTTAAATATCTTTTTACTGGTAACAACTACATTTTTTTCCTTTTTTCCTCTATCAGAAGATAAAGTGCTCTAAAAGTTATCTTGACATGAAAAAATTGTAGGAGCTACATCCAGGGAACTAAAGTATCGTTCACATGATTAGGTGCACCACTTTTCCCCCCATAAACGCCATGTTAATACCGGCGTTTCCAAAAATATAAATAAAATTCTTCAAAACATTCTTAAATTAATTTTTTTATGCCCAACGACGCGTTTTTCTTTACTCTATTAGAATATAGTGCATGTTTTTGAATTATTTGAACTTAAAAAATGCTTCCCTATACCCCAAAGTTGTTACACTCAAATGTTTTACAGAGAAAATTATGATTTTTGCTTGCGCCACCAGGGGCGCTAGAATCAATTTCAAGTGCTCAGATTTTTTTCTTTAAACACAGCTAGATTTTTCGTATTTAAAAAAATTAATTAATAATTGTTTTTTTTATCATAAGAAGAATAAATTTAATCTGTTTTGATGGTTGCTGTAATGTATAACAACAATTAAAAGAACAGAATAACAGTGGTGTACCTAGTCATGTGAACGATACTTTAGCGCCCTGGGTGTAACTCCTACAATGTTTTCATGTAAAGATAACTTCTAGAGCACTTTGTCTTCTGATAGAGGAAAAAAGAAAAAAAATATTTCTTATCAGTAAAAAGATATTCAAGTTTTCCTAAGAACCGTAGCGCCATAAGAATGCACTAAAAAACGGGGGTGTACCTAATCGTTTGGTGGGTACTGATGTACATCTTGAGCACTCCTGAATGCACCGTGAACTACGTGCAGGCCACATGATCCCAGTTCAAAACGACCTGGAGGCTCGGTATTGTCTTCACTAAGTGGAATGACGAGTTCCTCCTCAAGCTTTTTTAAAAAACTCCAATTCACATTCGTGCCATCCATTGAAACTTGAATCATATTGTTTAATGACATTCCAGAAAAACCATGTTTAAAATGTTCTAATAAATCTTGTGCTTTGCTTTGCTCGAAGAAGACTGAATTGAAGTAAGACGTGGTTATAAGCCTCGTTTTGGAGTCGAAAAAACGGACATGGAGATTAAGGCGTTCCATTCCCGGCAATTTTTTATTTTGATGACAGCGTTTATGGATCGGGTTTCTCCTACATGCGAAAACCCTAGATATTTTCTTATTTGAGGGGGGGGGGGAATATATAGGGGTTGCGTCGCGGGAAAAAGCGTGAAAAACACAACTTTTGCTTACTTTTTTACCCTTTGCAAGCCTATCTTACTCACGAAAATTACGGCGCTTTGGGAAATGAAAACTAGTATAATAAACAACCTTTCCTGAAAAAATCGCCTGCCTAAAATGAAGTTTAGGGATCGCGCGTCACACAAATGTATGAATATTTAAGAAAAATTGTGATTTTTTCGTTTAGCTCCTGATTTCTACCAAACTATAACTGCTATCACAGAATTATTTTTACTCGTGGTAGATATCAATAATAATAACATCTACCCAAAATTTCAAAGAAATCGGAATAAATTTAGGGGTCCCGCGGTCCTTATTTCACGCAAAATGCAACTTCTAATTAAATTTGTTATGGTCAAGTTTTATTAATCTTAGTTATTGAAATAAAAAACACAGTAAAAAAACAAAGAAAACAAACAAATTAAGTAAAAATCATAAATTTAAAAGAGACTTTTGGGTTAAAGATGAAAATTGTTGCCTATGATCTTCGACATATTGTAGTAAAAATTGAAATTTGTCTTCGTCTTGGGTTATGTGGGAGAAATCTTCGACTACTTTTATTCTCTCTTAAACTAAAGTCTCTATTAAATTTATGATTTTTACTTAATTTTGTTTGTACCCTATGGATCAGTCCTTCAAAGTAGTTCTCGTCGAGCAGTTGTTCTGAAAAATTGTTAAGCCGATTCTCGTACCGTTAGACCTGAGTATGTCATACTTTCTTTTATCGAATCTTCAATTGGCCGAGAGATCTCATCAACTGCAAAATTCATTTTGGTAAACACCTTAACTGTTGTGCCTCAACATCATACACAACTATCCAACACATTCACTAATAGTAAATAAAGGTATTAATAAACTTTTCTGTAAAAAAAAAAAAAAAGAAGGATGAAGTGAAGTAAGCTGTATCTAATGACCGTCTTGACCTTTACTTAGATGCAATGCGAACGTTGCGAACTGGGAAAAGATACTGTATCCTGCCAAACTTGAAAAAAGCGGGGAAGTTCGACATTCGAGTGAGTATCTTTCGAGAGAACAAGTGAATACACTTGGTGTACGGTTTGTTTCGCAATAACTCCGTAGATGTGATACGAATTTATCAATCTAAGTTGTGCGTTTCATAGTGACTTGCCTTGTGTTAAAGTGAATTAATTGCGATTAACTTCTTATAAGTGATCACCGAATACTTCCCTTCGGGGCCCGTGAATGGGTATAGTGAGCCGGCTGGTGAGCGTTCATCCATGGTGTCTTGAACTTAGTGGTCGACTTGTATTCAAATTCAATCAACTTACCGTCCTATACCGTAGGTGTTCAGTCGTCGGAAGAAGGAGCTCAATTCCTCAGCTTTTGGTTACAGTAATTATAACCCGTTATAACCTTCCCTTTCTATCTGGCTCTTTGGCCGTCTTGTACTAGAGAAAGTAAGTTACACATTTTTACAGCTTCCTTATAATGAACATTTGCCTCTTTACACCAGGATGCATGATACGTAGATGGTCCTTGGAACATGCAAGAGGTACGAAAATTTCTGACCTAATGGTCATTCATTGTCGCCGTTTAATGTGTCTGTTCAACGGAATGAGTGGCTTAATTTGTTGAATGGTCGCTTTTTTTACGCCTATCAGTCGTAAGCTGCCATTTCCTACGCGTTAGTTCCACAATTTATCGTTTCCATAATGTCATATTGAGCATTTTGTAGTAGGCCTACTATGTCCTCCGTTTGTCTTGACTCTCTACTTGCATCTTGGCGCTTCAGCTGGAGACACAAGCGGACAATTGGAAAAAGATGGAAACCAAAAACGAACACCTGACGTAACCATAACGTAATGAAACACAAACAAATTCCAAAAAATTGCAAGGCAGATTCGATGTTCAAATAGTGGTTTCAAAGGCTCGTTGGCTCATTCGTTTACATATTACTCTGAATTCCATATTTTACCAACAAGAAGTGTTTCGGAAATACGTTTATCATTTAAATAATCAGCCGGCCTAATCTTTAGTCAATCAAGCTTGCATGTGTTTGGTACGAAAGAGGAGACATTAATTCTTAAAATCAAAAACTATGGTATTTCGTGTTTTTCGAAACCTTTTCAAAGGGTTTCCAGCAACATCGTAGTGGTGGTTTATGTTGAATGTTACAATCACGTCATTGAAACTGAATGCGTAGGTAACCAATGTAATATGGTTTATTGTACATTTAGACTCAATAGTTTACAACAAAGCTAAATCGTCTTGTCATTATCATGTTTGTTTTGTTTGTTTTTTTTTGAAATTATCAGAGTTGTACACAAAAAAATCCCTTTCTGTCACATAGTGGAGTGCCATCACACTTTTTTTTTCCATACCAAGGGAAACATAGGCCTACTTACAGCCTGCACAATTGTGTGTGGGACGACGCGCATTCATCTGATGTTGTGTCTTTGTCTATATATGTGGATAAATTTACACCTTCACAGACAGGCGTATCAACACCCCAGATTATCGCAGAAAAACCACTCAGAAACTCGTCGCCATCTTCTCGATACATACTTAGGGTACAGGATAGCACAATCAGAACACCATGCACTCTTCCTCACAAACCGGTATCGTTTTCACATTTTGAACAGTGCAGAAGATGGGACAGAGATTTGAAAGAAAACGATAAATTCGCAGCTTCCGCGCGGACACTGCATCCCGTAGTTAACATTGCCAGCCTCTTCTTGGTCACTTAGATGGCTGAAATTCGACAGTTAACTTGAATTACACTTCACGGTTCTACACGACCAGAGACAAGGCGAAGTGGGCAAATATAACATCACCGTAAAATGACATAACGTGGATCACCTCGAGCAAAGCAGGTTCTTAAGCAGAACAACCCGATGATCAACAGAAACGGCAGATATATGTATGTAAGACCGAATTGCACGCATGTGGTAACAACAACAATTTACAACAAGAAAAAGAAACGCGATTAACATAAATCATGGCAAATGATATCCTTAAAGCACGTGGAAGGGGGCAAGGGAGGTGATAACGACTGGACAAATCTAATAAAAATATATATGCATGGAGTATCGAAGCGCAAAAACATGAATCATGATACAGTCTATGAAAATACAAGCGAAATTATAAACGAATAACGGTTAGAAATTATGTTTTATCCAGGATCCCAAAGCGGGTGGTTTTCCAGGCAAAATAAAATTTCTTTTTTGTTTGTGTAGTCCCTCATTTCCACCTTTTTTTTTTTTTTTTTTTTTTTTTTTTTTTTTTTTTCGTTTTTTTTTTTTTCTTCTTTTTTTTTTTTTTCACGGTGCTGCCGTGAAAAGAGAACAATTTGAGCAATTCACAAAAAACGCAATGGCTTCCGCAGCTGTGCCGTCGAAGCAATGCTAAGTCGAAATACTCGATACATGTGCAGTTTATTCCTTTAGCTAATAACGTGTGTGTATAAGTGTGAAAATTAAATTTTTGTAACAAATACATCGATTTAAAAATGAAAGTTAGAACAACTAGACGAGTAGGTCAAAACGGTTCAATCAAGGGGTAACAAGATCATATGCAATGCGAAAATTTGTATGTATATAGACATGCAGGGAAGTTTATAGAACGAACCTTTACATTGTACGTTCTTATTTGTTTACGCTCTTGTGTTTTTACATCGTTATTTTTCTTTTTCTTTTTGACAATTTTTTAAACTGTTGATTTTATTAGTTTTCATGAGGAAGGGAGGGGTGGATGAAAGTAGTCCAGTTTGGCAGAATCAGGCAGAAAACTCAATCGATCACGTATTCATTAGAGTACAAGAAGCTTTTCTGGAACCAAATTTTTCTCTTTTTGACCGATGAGTCAAACACGAAAGCACGGTAAGAGTCGTAAATTATAATGCGCAAGAGGGCAACTCAACCTGGTGGTACGTGGATGAAACCGCGATTGTGTACCTGGTGGATCATGTTTAAAACTATATACTTTCATGAGTACATAAAAAAACCGGAAATAATCAACAGCATGGATATGAATGTATGATGCGTGAAGAGAGAAATCCTCGAATAGGAAGTCGCTTCTATGTCAACCGGCTTTTTTTTCTAGCTTTTTTTTTTTTTCTTTTTTATGAATTGAAAGGGTTTTTACTGCAAAATAACGACTAGGTCGGCATATTTGTTTTCTTGTTTTGTTTTTTTTTCCTTTCGTGTTTTCTAAGTTTCTCTTTTATGTTTGTTTGTACATTATTGATAAAATGTGATTGGTGGCTCAATGAAGCCGAAAGTTGGTACTGCTGCTTTTACAGTTCCGAATGGTCGACGCCGATCCAGCTGCCGAGGTGCCGCCACCACCGAGCATCATCGTTTTGAGAGACTCCAATTCGGAGGCCAATCGAGCAATATGGGAACGAAGTTCGTCGTTATTCTCATCCGAAGACTCGTTGCCACCGACCAATACCAATCTTTCATGAACGATGCCAGAAGCCGGGTCATTCTCCTCCTCGTCTACCTCTTGATTGTTCATCACTTGTTGCTGTTGTTGTTGGCTAGCTCGGGCAGCGGTGAAGCGCCTCTGCACCGCCTGCTGATGTTGCATGTGCGGGTGCTCATTTTGATGTTGGTGGTCCACAACAGGAGAATTGGGGCTCATCCTCATTCTCTTCGACGCTGGCTGATGTTGATGATGTGCGTGGTACAAATGGCCAACAATGTTGCCGTTGTTGCTGCCGATTGCGCTGACACTGGCATTGCTGCCACTGCTGCTGCTACTAAACCGTGACGAACTGCGCGACAACGACCAATCTCCACCTGATGAGATTCCCGAATCGCGATCATCGCTCGACTCGGTCGAACGCCGTCCGCTACTGTTTAGGTGATGCTGGTGATGTGGATGCTGCAGTTGTTGATGTTGTTGGGCGTTCTGGTGCGATTGCTGTTGTGGCTGTTGTTGATGATGGTGGTGGCTGAGGTGGTTGGCATGGTGATGCAGGCCATGGTGATGAACTTGGCTGTGATGGTCACTCATACTGTTGTTGTTCATTTCAGCAGAAACGCTGTCAACTGCCGAGTCGACTGCCGAAGGACTGTCTTCGATCCCTTCCGGCTCGTGTTTGATCTCGTTGAGTGTCAGCAGAACAGCGGCAGCCGAAGCGGTGGCGGCCGCTACGTCCCTTTCACCCAGGTGGGTTTTGTGGCGTAGTTTGAGCGGCAGTACACGGCCGGCTGCCACGGCCGGATCAATCGGAGAATGGCTTCCGTCGTCACCGCTACTTGAGCCCGGGTGGCTGCTAGAACTGCTCGAACTGCTGCTGCTTGACGATGAACACAGGTCGAAGAAAGCCGCAACTGGTGCTACGTTGCCATTCGAACCAACCCTATCCGCTCCTGGAAGAGGGTGCTGGTGAGCTCCTTCCACTGATGACCCTCCCATCTCCAGCTGGTGATTGGGAGAAATGACGGGCACAGGAGTCAGTGCTGGAAGAGGCGGCAGAGACCTCTCTAGTACTCTTTGTTGAGTTTTAATTGGCTGAGAATGCTGTGCATGTTGATGCTGCTGCTGATGCTGATACGCGTGATTGCCGCCCGTTCCAGCCAACTCTCCGGCAGGTTGATAGCGAAAGCCGTGCTGGTGATGCTGCTGATGGTGATGGCCGCTGGCGTACGAATGCTGCTGCTGCATAGATGCCGAACCCGAACCCTGTCCTGGTCCTACCGCTACCGGACTAGGAGACCTGTGTGCCCGGTTCATCGACATCAGAACGGACTGCCTCTGTTGCTGATGTTGATTCGGCTGGTGATGTGGCTGGTGCGAATGCATTTGTGACTGCTGTGACATGGGCGGTGAGAGGCTGCGATTGCTGGGCGACGGCGAGACCGATCCGCCACCGCGACCGGAACCCAAAGACGGACTCATGCCGGACAGGAGGCGAGAACGAGGGCGTGGTAGACTAAGGACCTGATCAGGAGACGGCAAAGTGGCCAGAACTTGGTCAATCGAAACGAGAGCATCTGGGTTGATTCCGTATTTGTCGCGAACGGCCGATAGCTGGGCGCGAAGGATGTGATTATCCTTGGTCAATTCCAGGACGCGACTCTCCAGTACCATGTCGTTGAGACGACGCTTCTCGCGTGAACGTTTAGCCGCCTCGTTGTTGCGCCTCCGCCGATCCCAGTAGCTGTCGTCTTTTTTATTATCCGGAATGAACTCGCGCTGTTTCCTCT
Source organism: Daphnia magna (assembly GCF_020631705.1). Classification (NCBI taxonomy): domain Eukaryota; kingdom Metazoa; phylum Arthropoda; class Branchiopoda; order Diplostraca; family Daphniidae; genus Daphnia; species Daphnia magna. Next base: position 45,703 of record NW_025533156.1, on the reverse strand, counting down.
GCTGGTTGCTGTTGCTGTTGTTGTTGTTGTTGTTGTTTGGCGAGTTATGTTGCTGCTGCTCATTGTTGTGCTGCAAGTGATTCATGAGACCTACTGGGACGAGACCGGACAAGTCCATACCGACCGACAAATTGGCGGAATTAAATCCGGTGACGGCGGCGGCAACGGCGGCCGCGGCTTGAAGAGCCACCGCTCTTTCCTCCATGGCGGCGTTGAGATGCGAAACGCTATTGGCGTGCTGCTGGGAGTTTGCAGACGAACCGTTGCGTGGCGGCTCGCCAGACATCGGAATGGAAGCCGGGTGCTGTTGAATTACCATAGCGCGTTCCTCGTGAGCGTCTTGATGGTGTGATGGCGTCTGCTGCAAATAGCGCCCGTTGCGCTGTGCGTGCTGGTGCTGGATCTGCTGAGAATGCTGATGTGAATGACTCTCAGTCACCATATTGCGGCTCTGTTGATTAAAAAAATAAATAAATAAATAATGATAATAAATTTAAACTGTCAGTAAAAAAAAGGGGGAACAATCGTAGTCGGACGTAAAATCCCATCAAAACTAAAAGTGTAAGCATCAACTTCTGTTGCCTTTCGTGTGGTTTCATTTCATGACTGTAAGGGTGTTCGCGCGGCGGAATCATTTGTCACTGAAACACGAAGCAAAAAGTAGGCCAGTCGCACACGTTAGAAATACTGTGCTGTTAAACGGTTCTGTCGCATCCCGAAGTAAGACGGAAAATAGACCACGAACTAATTTTAACCCAGATCGACCTAACCGAAAAACTTTCCTTCGCTAAGGAAGAATTTGTTGTACGTGTGTAATTGCGCAACAACAGGACGCGTTTACATAATATGAGAAACCGGATTTGGTGTACTATGACCTATTCGCTTTGGTATTTCCGAATGGCAGTAGTATGGAACGTATGTGTGACGTCTGCAACTCGTAGCCGGAAGCGCCCCCCCCACCTTCTTTTGCTTGGAATGAAAATTCTTCAAACTCCCTTGCCTCAACCCTCTTCTTCCTAAAAGAAGAAAAAAAAGTGGATATTGGTTGCAATTCTGTTGCACATTTATACCTTGGGTGAAAATGAATGATGAGAGCGTTTGACGTCATCGACTCTTACAGTTTTGAAACTCGTTATTAAACCCGTTGTTACGACAGGGCATTTTATCACCAACGACGTTACGCAAGGCAGCGGTCGATGCAAATGAAACAAAAATCCGGACACGACAAAGAAGCGAACTGTTTACGTGGACAGCCTAACATATCCAGAGTCCAACAAATGCCTAATGTCGAATGTTTGGATCCCTTAGTTGTTGCTTAAGAGAGTCGCGATGCTTGACATAGTGGCCAGTGGTTACATGCGTGAACTGCAACTAGACTGTTGCCGGTCATGCCACCAACTCTTAAGGACAATGCAAAAAAAAAGAGGCCAAAATAGGAAAGTGGCAATGTGTGTAACTAAATGAACTGAAAAGTATGGAACTCAGTGGGAACAAGCAAATGACTGAAATACCTACCTAATGCAGGTGTTGCAAAAAGGTGGAAATAAAAACTGGTAATGGGTACGGGGAGGGTGGGGGGAGAGAAAATGAAGGAAAGAAGGGAATGATCGTGCATGAGCTGAAAATAGCTAAGCGCCAAACGACTAGCATAAAGGAGATTGCGTCATCGGATAGTGACGGGAGCGTGACCGTGAGGCAGGCGAAATGCTGCACAGGATTTAAATTGCCTTCATATTGCTAGCAATGATAGGAGGCCAAAATGAGAAAGAGCAAAGAGAAAGAGAAAGAGAAGAGAGGAATAACTACTAACAAGGAACAGATAAGGGTACAGAGACACACAGAAGATTGGGGGGGAAGCGTTCACTCTTACGAAATCATCCAAAGGCTAATTGAATTATAAGAACACGTTTAAATCTTTCTTTAGGCAGGAGGGGAACGCCATCTATGATTTAATGGCGTACAAAAACAGGATTGAATCGTCGACTTCGGTACGAGAGGGAGACGGCGAGGCCACGAAGTTAGGCAACGGTGACGTCATCTTCTGCTACTGCAACTCGGTCTCGGTCGTCGGTCCTGCCTTCCTTTCTTTGATATCGCCGAGAGGAAAGCCATCTATTGGGCAAATTTGTTTCCTTATTTTTGGTCCTTGTCCTTCTATTTTTCTTCCCGCATGCACGTCACGGCCGTGTAGAAGAATAGACAAACAGCGGACACAGACAGCATTTGGTTTCCGAAGACGATTACCCTCTATCTTATCGATCTGCTTATGCCTAATTGTAAATCTATAGATGTCACCAACTGCATCACGTCATAACAACGGACTTAACCTAATCAGCTTGAGTAATGGCACTCTCCTTTATCCTTTTACTTCTCACGAGCAATATCTCAATCCCAATTGATCCGAAATTAGTACTCTCAAATGCTTTTACGTAATCGACCAATCCTTGTGATCACTACTTTTCTCGTGCATACTATCTGTCTCGATCCAACAGACATATCTGTCTTTTCCTTCGGTAACAAATGCTTCCCATTCCATAATTTCGTTCCCCCCGTTGTATCGTATTCCGTAACCTGCGTAGACCGTCCGTAGAGACCTATTGCCTATCAATCCGGAAACAAGTTCTGTGCGACCAGTTAACATGGTGCACGTGTATTACAGTAGGTGCGCATGAATTGGTAGGGTCCACCAGCGTTCGGAAGCCACCGGCAGAGATTTCTTTCCCCGTACCGTAGTCCGATTTTCTGTCTAATCCGTGCAGTCGTTCAACTTCTCAAACCAGTTCACCTATCGCTAGGTACTACTCTACTATGCTCATCTCCCGCAGTCACTTCCTTTTGATCGACTGATCGAGAAATAGGTTGAATTGAAATAGACGGGAAGATAAAAATAAAAATGGCGTGCGTGATGCGCGGACGTGAGTACCAAATGGTCGGTCTACTAAAAGTATACGTGTATATTTGTAGCCTGCTTGCATAAATGCATAGCTTATAAAGAGAGTGACAAGAGCGACGGGAAGACAAGAATGAGAATCAATAATGCACCGAACGGAAGATGGGATGCACACACGTGCCGCCGCGTGTGCGTATTTTCTTTGTCTGTTTGGACGTGTGCCACTGTGTCATCCCCCATAAAATAGATGAACTAGAAGATGCCAACAGGCTAGAAAAGCATCGGCCACAACACTGGGGCGGACGATCGGGAAAGAGAAGTAACGAAAGGAGAGCAAGAGTCAGAGAAGAGAGAGAGAGAGAGAGAGAGAGAGAGAAGAGAGAGAGAGAGAGAGAGAGAGAGGGGGAGGGCGGAGGGAGGGAGTTAGGGAGGAAGAGCAATGGAAAGCAAGAGGCCATTAATAACCGAAACCCGGCCAGACGAGTCCTCCACGTGTAGATATCCGAACGGGCGATCGTGCAAGCCTGCAAGGTCTTGCTTGGTACTTGGTAGTAGCCTTGAGTTTTATTTTCTATCCTTTCTCCTTCTCCGCCCCCTTCTTCTTCCCTTCGCCTTCTTCACCTCTTCCTCCTTTGCCTCCGCCTTCTCACGAGGGCATTGGTACAGCATACTAGTTTAACATTTGTGCAATCCGCTCTTCACTACAGCTCTTTCTTCCCTGTACCGTGCATTCCGCGCACAAGGTACACACTCCCCATTTAGCTATACCCCATAGTTACTATACGTCGGACAGATTGGCAGGTTCGTTTCGTTTTGCTACCCCCTCAGCTACCCTATTCGCTTGCTATAGACCAAAGTCACAAAGCCACTTGCATAATTCCATACACGTAATACATTCCGTACGAGTACACGGCGACAATGTAGACAATACACAACATTGCTTTGGCTGTATCTTACTTTTTCTTTTCTCGGGTACGCATGTCGCACAACCACAAAAAAATCGAAACACCTAAAAACTTTACGTCTGAAACGGAGTTTCCGCTAATCCAGAAGTCATAATTATCGATGCTTGCATTCATAAATATACAGGCGAAGGCTTACAAATTGGCCGAATGAAAAAGAGATCGACAAGTTTCAATAAGCCGAGAATGCAAAATTCGCCATAAATTTGCTAGATCCATTTGTGGTGAAGCATGTGTTGCAGGAATTGGTAGCACACAGAGCGAAACATCAGAAAAAGGCATAGGATACGACCATCGCCTACAGTCATGAGAATCATGCGCGTCGGATACAATAGAAGCCAACGGTAATTTTCAATATCTTTTCCCATTAGAACATTGAACAAAAACTCTCAATACAGCGACCGTACGCGTAACGGTGACGAATTATTGCCGAATGGTTGACTTGATTCGGTTTTCTTTTTCTCTTTTCTCTCTTTCAAAAATCAAGGAAAAAAACGTTGAAAAAAAAGAAGAAAAAAAAATAGCGTGTACTGTCAGCTTAAAAATCTTTTAAACAAATAGCTTCAAGTACACAAGTGAATGGGAAAAAAAAACATTTGTAGAGCCGTCGCAGCTATATATACATACTTAGTCCTTCATATAGAAAACACAGACGTAACACCGATAATTACAGCGTACGGCCCGTAATGATAACGCGTAATCTATGCGCGCAGGCCTATATTTGACTGGGAATACGTAACACATCGGAAGGAAGGCTCATTTCGGCGGATAAGGGAAACGCCTAGTCAGACAGATAACGCCAGCATCAGGTGACGTGTTTCTAGATGTTCTGATTACGTAATTCTCGGTCAGTATAGCTTATCGGGGAAAACCTCCTTCCATTCTTCTTAGGTTCACCTGCAGCGGGAGGCCACATAGCCTTTCTTTCCTCATCTTCTTTTTTGTCAACTATGTTATCCCTACATGGTTCGCCCGCCCAACCATCTGTCACTCCCTGAACTATCATCGACTTACCTGTCTCTCCCCCCCCCCTTCCTCAACGCGTATTGCCTTTTTGCGTTCTATAAAAGGAATGGCACAATTGACTAGAAAAAGAGAGCGATGATGAAACAATGAAAAAAAAAAAAGAAAGAAAGAAAATAGGAATACCACATGATGCCGCATTATTTGTGGTTAGTATGTAAAGCCAAAGCTGAGAAACGGGTTCATCCAGTTCGTCGTTAAATCAAGCATCGCCACCGCACTCACCGAATGGTCGTTGAACGCACCTAGTAGCCTCTTACTCTATTCGTGGAAATGTGTACAACGACGCTATAGTCAATTCGCTCATTTGGCTCTTTTAAGTAAATGACACTGGACAAAATAGGATCGCCGGCATTGCTGCTAAAGAACAAACGGAACGGTAGGCCAGTGTCTTGCATGCAGATTCACATGATAGTAGGCTACTATCAAAAGGGAAAGAATACAAAAAGGAAACCTTCACTTCCGTAGCAGTGCCAACAACAATAAGAAACCGTCATAAAACAGCCAGTATACATATACGTCCAAACGGTTAGACGAATGTTTAGACTACTGGCATCAGTCAAATATATACGCTTCAACGGCCAATTACTGCTGACCGTGTCGACGCATGTCCTTGCCCGGGACTATAGGCTGTACGTTGGTATACTAAACGACGCACATGCCCTTTCGCGTACATCATCAAGCACCGAAATAAATAACAAAACAAAGTTGAAATAGTAGTTGTAACTTTTGTTTGTCATTGTATGTGAGGTAATTGATTCGCTCTGATTTATCCGACCGAGCAGTTCGTCGAAATACAAATTTCAGAAGAAAAAAAAAAGGAAAAATTCAAGAAACCAACAAGAAAACCGGATAGGCTACAAAACAAGAAAGATTATAACGGACTTGGGGAAATTCGCTGTTCCACTTCGTTTTTAACTTAATTCTGCATTTTGCGGCGTTTACAGTTTGCTTACAATTATTTTGTCTGTCCCTGTTCTCTTGATTTTGTTCTTCTCTTGTTGTGTAACACGAAATAAATCAAAGGCTAGCCCATTGGCTTGTCGCTGACGTCATGGGCGCAGTTTTGTTTTACTGTTTTTTTTTTGTTACATGCTTTCATTTGTATTACGCAAAACATTCTGACACTGATACATTTCGAACTCCATGTTGGTTTTTCCAAAAAGATTTGGAAAACCTCATAAGGAATGAAACATGGATATTTTGCTTTCATGAACGAACGCACTCTGATCTTTTCTTTTTTTTTTTTTTTCAAATCACTGTGTAAAATGCTCTGTGGGAGTCTCTCCGTAGATAAATTTAGTTTCAATACCCAATCAACTATGCAGTTTTCATCAAACGTAGTACAAAATGCTGAAGTGTGCTCAGTTCCCAGTAATATTTATTGGCTCTAGGCCGATGAAAGTATCTTTACATACAGTGTTTTTTTTTCTACGGCCTGCTGTTCATCATTTAATCGCGTGAGGGGGGGGGGGATTTAAAGTTATGACGTGTACGGACCTAAATCGTACAGTTCATCTGAAACAAGGTTTTGTTAGAAAATTGCGATTTATATATATTAACAGGGAGCTTCCTGCTGAATATATGTAATAAACAGGTTGCTCGATGCGCCCGTGCGTCGCCGTGGCCGTATTAGACGCCACCACCGTCAGCAGCTACTCTCTCTCTCTCTCTCTCTCTCTCTCTCTCTCTTTCTCCCTCTCTTTGGCAGAGTTTTGTGTCTCGCCTCCCTCCCTCTCCCTATCTCTTATTCCCAGCCTCCCTTTTATTTACATGGTAGACGTGATCCAGTGCAAACGGACGAGACCGGGAAAATGGAATGAGAGAGAGGAGAGAGAGGGAGGATAGAGACAGTATAGAGAAAGGGAGACGAAAACGAACGAAAGAAAAAGAAAGAATGAAAGAAGGGCCGTCCGTTCCCGGAGCTGGTCTCCCACCACCCTCAAAGCGAGCGGTCCCACCCCGCGCCCACTCCACGTGTAACCTACTATCACGCAATATACGACGCAAACACACACACACAAACTCCGTTCCCGAGAAGGAAGGGAAAGGAGGGCTACGACCTGCTCCAACCGTATAGACAAACACACACGATTCCACACGCGCGCTCCGTTCTCGGCTCCCGGCTTTCGGCTCACGGGCTCTAGCTTTGGCTCTCATCGTCAGTGAAGGCCACGCCAACTCAACAACCACTATAACCGATAGCAGCGCCAAGGTCCAAACTCGTGCCGTCATTGCCGCCCGATGACTCTTGCCGTCCCGCACTCGATTCTTGCATCATTCTCTCTGTCTCCCATCTCGTCTTCCTTCGGTCGTTCATTCCGTTTTTGTTTTTTGTTTGTTTGTTTTTGTTTGCTTCTTTTTTTCTGACATTTTTTTTCCGGTTTCGTATCATTACGTATTTTTAAGCTTTGAATCTTCGCGATTATTTCCTATACGCTATTCGCTGCGTAAGCGGATTCGCCTTTTTTTGCTATTTTTTCCCAATCCGTTTGTTGTTTTGGACCATTACCCGGCTATTATCGTTTCGCCTTCAGCGAATCGGAGGGAACAAAAACAAAAAAAAAAAAAATGAAGACGACCTCAGTTCTAAAATGAAATCAGGATTACTAGAGGACTAGAGTTCCGCCTCAACAGCGTATTCGTTAAGAGTTGGTTTTGCTTTAATTCTTGAATAATTCTCTTTTACCCTCTATAATAATTTTGTTATTTGGCGTGGCGTTCCATAAACGCGAGGGAAATAGAAAAAGAAAGAGGGCGAGAGAGAGACAGACGGGCGTTTTTTTTTTGTTTAAGTTTTGAAGGACGATGTAAGAATAAGTTGCCTGGTGTTGCAGTTCTCGTATTCAGCACACGAGGCAAAGTCACATTGCAAGCCAAAACCCCCTCCCATTGGGTATACGTTGTGATTACCTCATTGGCGGACGACAGTATAAAGAGGAGACAATCATTCCGAATCGCACTTTGTCATCGTTGTTTTGTTTTGTTTTTAAAAATTAATGTATACATTTATATTTTCTGATAGTATTCACTTGTTACTTATCCTGATGGTTTCGATGTTTTATTCCAATCCCATTTCTTGTCAGTAAAATTCTAAGCGTTGTTGTCACACGTTGCTTAACACGTACAGCTCACAGATCGTGTATAAAGTACTCCTTTTGTTTCTACGTCTAACTCCACTGTTCCTGATTTGCCATGGAAGCCAGTTTCCTTCAGTAGTTAGGAAAATGCATGTAACATATTTGGACTGTATTACACGCAAAGGATATGATGGCTACATACATATTACGTAAGCGCACGACGTGTACAGTGGCCTTTACTTGGGTTATGCTGTTTCCCTGCCTAACCCTGGCTGTATTGAATTTGAGCAGTATTTCGTGGTCGGTATACTATCGCTCTCTCTCTCTTTCTTTATCTCCCTTTTTTTCTTGTACCATTCTGGCATTCTCCTTCTGTCCCTCTCTGAGAAAAGCCAGAACAGAGCACAACAACCCTTTTAGGGAAAGGACTAAACGAGGGTGTATTGTATTAGTTGGCTTGGAATTTTGGAAACTTGTTACCAGTACCTTGTGAACTATAACTTGACGAGGCTAGTTTTTTTGTTTTTTTGTTTTTTTTTGGTTTGGTTTATTTATTTATTTTTTTTATATATATTTTTTTTGTTGTTGCTCTCTTTTAATATTGTTTAGTTTGTTAGTTTCTCTCTTTCCTAATTCCAATTTCTCGGTCGTATCACGTAGCAATCCACCCTTCAAACTAAGACTCCATAATGAAAGCCAAACCAGTGAAACTAGATAATCGAAATTGCAAGCAAGTTTTAACTACAAGAAATTGATATCATAACCTGCTGGCTGCATAGCGTACACTTGTGCTATTTTCGAAGCAACCATGCAATTCTACAGTTGTACCCTTTGATTGTCTTTACTTTTATTCCCGCTTGCAACCTTTTATTTCTAGTCTATCTTTGATTTTTAATTTGTTTAAAACTTTTAATTGTCATCATCAAATCAATTTTGACGCCAAAATGTATCTCTCTATCGGAATTGGATACGATTTAGTCTACAATGTTTGGAAACAAGATCAATAACGAAATTTGATGTCTTTCTATAGTGGACATCACAATTGTATGTGTTTATGGTGAAGTCAAGAAGCCGAAGATTAAAAGCTTAAATACCATCGAAAATCAAATCAAAGATGATGAAGATGCTGAAAGGAAAAAAAAAAGAAAACCAAAAAAAGAAGAAGAAAAAACAAAAAAAAAATACATAGAAGTTGGAAGAAAAAAGGCAGGCAGGCAGGCAAGCAAGCAGTCACCCTTCATTCGACCTCTGCACGTGTCGCCCGCTCTCTCGTCTTTTTTACTCATCGACCGGCGGGGGCACTCGGCACCGTGGAATTCTTTTTTTTTTTTCTACTTGTTTTTTTTTTTTTTTTTTTTTTCCTGTTTTCTTTTTCTTCTTCTTCTTCTCGTCCTTTTCGCCTCTTTTCTCTCCCTCTCGCATTATTCGCTCTCCGCCTACCCTCTTATTCCTTGTCAGTCGGTTCCCGCTCATTCCCGCTCGCATACACACAAGCACGCACAACACATACACACGTACACACACACACACACAGCAAAGGCAAGCGTGACGCAATATCTGTGATAATAACTGGCGACGTGACGCCACGAGTTGCTCAATTTCAAAATCCAGCACAAGAGCTACGGGTACTCTGGCGGGGCATTGTGGGGCGGATAGAAAGCAAAAAAAAAAAATGGGCTCGATCTGACCGTTGTCTTCCTCTCATTTCGCCTCTTTGATTGCTGATTTCTTCATTCGCCTTCACGGTTCACCTTCGCACATACTCTCTGAAACGCTCACTCTTGCCAAGATTGACATTGCCTATTATGCTGCAACATGATGACGAAACATATTCTAATCAAACGAGTGGCTATAGATAACTATGAGTTACTATTCGCGTCTTACCGCCAGCATTCACGTAACACTGAACCCACAAGCGTAAATTGCACTTCGCTTCTGCTAATATAGCAGTGAAGGCGGATTTCTACGGGGAAAAGGATAACACGGGAAAATATAGGCTGACAAATGAGGACAATCATCATATAGAGATCGGTAAAAAAAAAAAGACAGGCTGGATGGAGCTGAACCAAATGCCATATGTAGCAACTTAGTTAGGCCGACAGTCATGTCCTATATTTAGTTGCAAGCAAAGTTGTCCGCTTTAAACAGGCCTATCGCTGGCAGCTGATAGAACAAGCTCTATGTTGTCCTTATTGCCTCAGTTTTTACCCGCCTAGACCGCAACATCCCTCTGTGCATACTGTCATCAGCACAGGCGTTAAAACAAAACCAAACAAAAAAAACTAAAGAAAACAAATCGAGGTGAAGTGCCGCCTTTTATATTTAAGTACAGCTATCCTATAGCATCGTACGGCAGTCACATTTTTCATTCATTAGCCTAGAAGGGTATCAAAGCGTACGACAGTGATGTCGAGTGATATGTCCCCACATATTGTAGCAGATGCTATATTCCATCCAAAATAGACTGAGTTCAATCTTACATCTACATTGTTTGTCAAGGTGCGTTATATTTTGAACCTACCTTATTCCCTTCGTAAGTGTTACGTTGTGGCCAAACTGCGAAAACACCAGCTTGAAGCCACAACGGTGGGGGCGAATTTAAAAAAAGAAAAGCCCTTGTCTTCTTTAGGCTGGCTCGAAGCACATTGAATGTAAAACAGTCAGCCTTGTGTGACGAGATAAATGTTTACAAGTTAAGTCCGAGGTAGAATGACATGCCGATTAAGACGGTCAGGGCGTGATGCGATGCACGAGCGTCGATGTAAAGACGCAAAAAGGACAAAATAATGATAAATGCAGACTTGAAAACCCAAGGCCTGGGACACCTTCGTTCTGTCAAAGTTTCGGTAGTACTGTGATGGTCTGCAAAAGAGTTGCATATACGGCAAGCTCTGCAGCAGCTCTGTAGCTACAGTATATGTATAATGTTCCGGTACGCGCGGGTGGCCGACTCGCTAGACCTCTGACGTAACACTGAGGGAACTGAATAACCGATGCGTCAACCGTTCCGTCCGAGAGAGGCGGTCCTTCCTTGCGCACCCTTGCTCCGTTCTTCCCCACAGTATACACCCTCTTATTCTCGTTCTATAAGAAAAATGATTCGCCTTGCCTACCGTCACCATTCGAATCCAACTCACTAATTAACGAAAATGTACCTAGCACAACAACCATCCCCTATCGTAGTGGTCATTCATTTTCTGACTGTAGTAAATGATGATTTATATGTGTATTTATTATTTTTGTTTTGTTTTGTCAATGTCTATTTTCTGCTGTTCTTTATTTCATCTCACAAAACCATTGTACACAGCACGTCGGTAGATCTTACGTAACGTTTTCTTTGTTTCTAAAGGCCATGGTGGGTGGGGTGGGTGAGGGGTGGTTGTATTGGAGAGTTAGAAGATCTAGCTTTACTGTGTACAAAATAAAAAGGAGAACAAGCAAAATATACATGGCTTGAGAAAGGAGAGACGAGATGAAAAAGGAGGAGGAAAGGGGGATGAAAAGCGGGTGGATATTGGAGGAGGAGGGACAGAGGCGGGTGTTGGAAGGAGGAGGAGTCACTCGGGTTCGTGGACTCCTAGACATTGTACAAATGCACACAATTTTGCCTAAGATGTATATGCCATGCAGTCAAGAAATCAGCAAACTCTTTGTGAAAATGAAAAACACACAGTCACACACACCAAATAGGGAAAAGGCAAAAAAGTAACAATAACAATTTTACGTAAAAATGCCTTCGAGTTATAATTGTACTCTAAAGTTTTCCCATAACACATTCCCTTCGATGAGGTTTGCGAGGCCTGACATTTTTACTCGAATGCTTTTCACTCTTCTGATGGCGATTCACCTACACTGAAATTTGCATTTATATAATGTTTTGCAGCATTCCGCATCTTTTTTTTTGGTCAAATGCTTTATGTGCATTTATACTAAAAATAGTTTTGAACTTGTCCTATCAGGGATTTACCTCCTTCGTTTCACTTACAATAATATACAGCGCTTTCGCAACCCCTCTTCCCTCGTTAATCTTTCTCCCTCCCTGCAATTCTATAGTTTTCCATACACGGGGCAAATAATCGAACATGTAAGACTTACCGTGATGAGCGGATGAAATGCGTCCAGCGTGGAGCCGTGCTTTTCTGCGATGAGCAGACGTCAAGTGCAGCTTTCCCCGCAAAAATTTGACACGAAATGGCCCGTTCACAAATCAGTTTGATGGACGGCAGTTCCGGCAATAGTAGGTAACAATTAACGTGAAATAAGACACCATCGTCAGTCAAATAAATCAACACTATTTGTTCGCTTTCGTTTCTCTATACTTTTTGTTTTGTTTTGTTTTGTTTTTCCGTTCTTCTTCTTAAGTCGAGTGAGCCGCTGAAGGTGCGTTAAAAGGCTAGCAAATGGCCAACTGGGACGATAAAGAAAAAGTACCCTATAAAACAAAGATGGTTCAAGCTTCGACTTGAAATAACTTGAACTGGCACATGCAAGCAACATAAGTTTTTGATTGGCGAAAGGAACAACTGGCGGCGTCGAAGAAAACAAGGTACGCTCGTCTCAGAGGTCGACGGCGCAATAAGACCATTCGAACAGCGACAGTCCCGTGCCTATATCAGACACACACGCACGCGTACACATACAGTATACACACGCTTACTCTGCTTAGACCCAAACACTCACGCTGCACACACACACACACACACACACACACACACACATGATATTTGTATAAGCGTGAGTTCCCCGCTCTCTTTGCCTCTCTCCCAACACTCCCCGTATGATTCCACGTCCATTTACACACCACCCCGCGCCGAACACCCTTTCAGTTTGTCCTCCAACTTGTACTGTAGTATTCTTATTTCGCTTACGCCTATTTTGTCCGCTTCTCTATATTCTGTACTCCAGCATACGGGACGTATAGGAAAACTTTTCCTCCCGCCTATCCACGTTTCACGCTTCTACTTCCCGTTGTCGCCAGCAGCAAACCGCGTCGATGGCGATTGATATTGTACATTAGCTATTAGGTGGAATTAATGTCAGAACGAAACGTTTACTCCATGCGATATGTTAAAGCTCATTCCCTCTCAAGCATCTATCCAACTGGTATCTGCATTGATGTGCGCAGCTTCCATTTACGTTCATATGCCTCTTTTGTAATACAATGCATTTAGTTTAATGTTATAACGCAATAGCAGATTTGCATGTATCGTGATTATTATTTTTTTTTTTCACAAAAAGGGAAAAAGAATATGGTGACCATGAATTCGTACTTCCATCATCTGTATTAGGTTCGATCATCCTTTCAGGTTACGTAAGCCAGGTTTGCATTGGTCTTCTCCCTGGCGCATTACATTTAAAACTCGGATAGTTTGCTGTAGAGACAGGTGACAGCTCCCCACATACTTTTATTGAAAATGTAGCCTTGCAAATAGAAAGAGCAAATAACCATGAAGCCTACACGTGTCATTTGAGAAAACCATATAACCTTGTACCTAGGCCTACCATGTTTTTTTTTTTTGTTTATTTTTTGTTTATTTTTTGTTTTTTGTATTTGCTTAAATTGTAGTTAACGATAATTTGCAGCTAGGCCTAAGGAGGAATAGAATCTTTCTCTGAGAAAATTGAGCAGATAAAGTTTAATGCCTATACATTGTGAATTAGTGGAATATAAGCCAACCAGTTGATAACCGAATGTTTGCGAGATTCATTTTTCTTTTGGCTACAAACGAAAATATGGATTTTAAACGGATCGTGAGAAGGAAAGTGTTGTTTTAAAGAGGAAAGATGTCAAGCAACTCGGCCAGTTATTTTTGCTGCTGAGCCGAATCATAAAGAAACGTTCTCGCAAAATGAAACACAATACAGAAAATGTCGATATTTATAAACACTCTGCAATATTTCTGCAGAAGCGGAAATAAAACTCCTTATTAGAATGATGTGCACGCTTTATACAAAGATCGTAGCTACACATGCATTGCTTCAACAAACAATACATTCAGGGTTAATAAACTTGTTATAGGGAAGGCCACTCACAGTTGTAGGCCTATGTATTAAAATGGCTTTTAAATAATAATATTGCCATAAACAAATGTTCGATGCAGATTCGATAGGAATTATCTGGATATTAACACCAGGATTGACCTGTTCTGCAACTGTAACTCAACTTGGTCTCCGCGAGACGGTCTCGAAGGGTCGAGACCGTCACCCGTACATCCCAGTGGGACTATCCCGGCCCTCTGATTGGCTCTCTCCCTCTCCTCACCCTATAGCCCCTCAACCCCTTCTGCTTGTGGTGTGTGGCCTGTGGGGCTGTGGCGTGTGTGGAGTAGTCGGGCTGCCGCCTTCATTTGTTTGTTTTTCATGTTTATTTATTTATGATTATTTATGTTTATATTTATTGTTTCTAACTTACTATTTTGTTAATAAACTATTTGTATCTTCATTATATCGTTTTAAATTTTATAGCACAGGAATAAATTAAATATTGGTGTGTTTTCATTATAACTATTGTTAATTGTCATCCATGGGCAATTGGGTTGGTGCGGGTCTGAGAAAAAAGGTTCAAAACCCGATTTTGGGAGAATCGGGAAAACTATATGTCCAAAAGTTTTAATACTTATAGGAATGGATAAATCTTGATAAGGTCTATCCAATTCTGCAAAAATTTTGCTTAAGGTGTACTAATTAGGAAAGTAAACCGCTTCGCCATTTTACGGGTAGGTCGGTGCGGTTTAGCGGGGCTAAGGAACCCCCCTCATAAAAATACGTCATATTTCAATAATTTATTGCGGGAAAACTATAAGGAAAAAATTAATAAATTTTGCAGAAATGGATAGCTCTTAGTAAGCGCTATCCATTTCTGTAAAATAATTAACATAATTTTCATAAACAAACAAATTTTGGACAAGACGTTGTTTGTAGTTTTTGCGCTCTAGATATATATACTAGATCCAATAGACTTAAGTAACAATATAAATTTTTTTTAAACTTTTTTGTGTATGAATATTTTTTCGTTATCGTTGGATTTTTGTTTTTAATTTATTAATTTATGCTATTACACTACTTATACCTTTATTAAATCGCTTTTCAATTTATAAAACAGGAATGAATTAAACATCGGTGTGTTTCCATCAGAATTATTGTGAATGAACTCTCATGGGCAACTGGGTTGGTGCGGGCTGGAGAAAAACGGTTTCAACACCCGATTTTGGGACAATCGGGAAAACTATAAGTCCAAAAGTTTTAACAATTATAGGAATGGATATATCTTGATAAGATCTATCCATTTCTGTAAAAATATTGCTCAAAATTTCCTTATTGGAGAAGTAAACCGCTTCGGCATTTTTCAGGTAGGTCGGTGCAGTTTAGCGGGTCTAAGTTAACCCTCATCTCCCAGTAATACGGGAAATTTAAATAATTTTTTCGGGGAAACTATAGGACCAAAATTAATAAATTTTATATAAATGGATAGCTCTTGATAAGGGCTATCTATTTCTCTATAATTTATGAAAAAATATTCATACACTAAAAAGTTTCAAAAACAATGAAAATTATTACTTAAGTCTATAGGATCGAGTATATCTCTAGAGCGCAAAAACTACAAAAAAGTTCTTGCCCAAAATTTTTTTGTTTATGAAAATTGTCTTAACTTTTTTACAGAAATGGATAGCTCTTGATAAGAGCTATCCATTTCTGTAAAATTTATTAATTTTGGTCTTATAGTTTTCCCGCAAAAAATTATTTAAATATTAAGTATTATTCGGGGGTGGGGATTACCGGATACCCGCTAAACCGCACCGACCTACCGGAAAAATGGCAAATCGGGTTACTCTTCCAATAAGTAGTTTTTAAGCAATATTTTTGCAGAAATGGACAGATCTTATCCAGATATATCCATTCCTATAAGTTTTTTAAGTTTTGGACTTATAGTTTCCCCGATCATTACAAGATCGGGTTTTGGAACCGCCAACCCAAGGCCCATTGGATGACAATTTACACTTATTTAAGAAAACACACCGGTAATTAATTCAATCTATTATATAAAATGAAAAAAACAATTAATGTAAGTAAAAATATTGTATTTGTAAAACTTAATAAAGAACAAACAATAAATGTAAATAATAAAAATACACGAAAGAAACAAACAAATCAAAGCGGCAGCCCCACGGAAAACCACACTGTGTACATCAGGAAAATGTGGGAGCGGAAAGCAGAAAGACATAGAAGGATGTAAGGGTGAAGAGAGCCAATCAGAGGGCCGGGATAGTCCCACTGGGATGTACGGGTGACGGTCTCGACCCTTCGAGACCGTCTCGCGGAGACCAAGTTGCTGTAACTGGCGGTTGTCTATTGTATAAAGACTAAATTTGTTTCATGCTTCCAGTCACCTGAAAAAAAAAAAAATTGCCTGTTACACCACTGGAGTTGGCGTTTAAGCATTCCAAGCGTTCTTGTACAGCAATAAACACATTAAAGTGATGTTGGAAGAGACTACCATCACTACCACCGAGGGGTGTAAAAATCAAAAGAATCTCGTACACTTGCCCAAGAATCACATTTTTAAAGAATCACAAAATCACAGTTTGCAGTAACAATTACATGGTTTGGCCAGAAAATCATGATTCTTTAGTTCAAGAATCACAAAAGAATCACTTTTTGATTCGAGAATCTCTTACACCTCGCCAAAGAGTTTGTACACCTCCCCGACTACCACTGTCAGTGCTATTGCTATTGCCGGCAATTGCTACAGCGTTCAAAACGTATGGAAGGTTCCACCCGATGGTGCCCTGAATCCTTCGTAGGTTGGCAAATTTTCCAAGATGTTGTAAAAACCAACGAAACATTTTCGAATTTCGTATACGCTTAACTTTAAATCACCGTAGACGACACAGCAAAGTTTTAGATTCTCATGCATTGCCATCTTGGAGTTGCCACCCTCACGAATGAAGCTGTGCATTAGCACCATCATAGAATCTTTGCGAATGATTTAATTAGCGTAGTATGTTCTAAGCAAGTAAGTATTGACTTTCTTGAAAAACTATATATATTTATTGTTTAATCTTTAACAAAAGAGTGGCTTACTTCATCGTTCAAGTTAAATTTCACAAAAACATCCACTACCCACATTTGTTCTTATTATAAATAACACTTTAAAAACCAAATCCTATTTATAACGCTTTTTAGAGCTTTATTTTAAGTGTTAAAAGAATATTTTTTTGTTTTGTTACGTTTCTTGGGTTTTCTTTCTTTTGCAATTTTTTTGTCACTTTTATCCCCCGCTTTTACCGATCGCAATTTAATACTTCTTGCAATCTGCGTTGACTAAATCATGAAAGCGCTCTGGATTTAACTATACCTTGCCATTTGAAGGGCATTACAGGGTAGAAGAGATCAAGTAGCAAAAGGGTTTCGTAATTAAACCAGTTTCGACTTCCTCCGAACGCCCTGCGGACACGCCACTGCCCATAACAGAACCGTACACATCGTGCTTTCCAACTGAAGCTTTCGCTATAAAAATAAATTACATTCAGAGGATAGTACTCGAAGCTACTTGACTATCCACCACGTCCCATCCCTTGCACGTGGATCTATGGCATCGCGTTCCGCAACTCGGAAACTTGGATCACATTGGGCCAAGCGATAACACGTTGCACGCTAGAATCTTTAGACTTCATCCAATAGCAAGAAGAAAGTTAAGCCATATAGCATATCCACAGCCATACATTAAATTAAAATATTCAGGTGGATGTTTGGTTTATTGCCTTTGTACCGTGCCTTCAAATGAAACAAGTAGCCTAATTTCTTTTTTCCTTTAGGCTTTAGCTTGCCACTATCAATGACTTGTTGTTTGAATGACTGTTGTTAACTACCCAGGTATCGTCACAGTCAACCCTTTCCATCTGTACTTTCTGTAGACAAAAATTTGACAGTTTGTAGCGTTTGCTTCAAATTGTTTCTTAACGCACACGGATAAAAAAAAACTTTGGTATAGATTTGTTATAACACTTAATCGAGGGTGCAAAAAAAAAAATAATAATAATTTGTTGCACCGTTCGCCCCCAGAATAACATTGCGGAAAGAAGCCAAGAGCTCATTGTTTGACGCAATTCCACGTGGCACGTGCAACGCGCGCGTGATCAGCTAGTAAGCCAGAAACTGCTTCAGTTTCCGGACAAAAAAAAGTGTTAGAAGGGCAGGAAGCTTTACAAAAGGTAAATGGATAGCGAAGGAGGATGAGCGCAAAGTTGTCTTATAACGGCAACAGGTGCTTACAGCACAGTGTATAATTTCAGTTTACTGATCACTGGATTGGCGCCGAGTTTAAACTGATCAAGAGCAAACCATAAGGAAAAGAACGTCATGGTGAAATCAGGAAATGCGAAATGAATTTGATATTGTTACACTGCAATAATTGACCAATGAGCGATGATTACAGACAATGTAGCGCGGTCTGCTATATTATCTACGTGAAGCAGTTACGTAACGCCGATGAAAACCAGTAAGATGTAACAAAGGGTGGTGCTTATCAAAAGGCACTGACGTGTTACAGTGGTACACTTGCCTTACCAAGGCAGTATAAGCCGCAACGGCAACACTATTACAAAGCTCCCAATTTCGATGCAACGCGGTTCATACCTTTTATCACGGGACTAACGAGAGTGTCATTCTGTGTTATTAATTTGAACCACCAAGATAGACTGAGCGTTAAAGAAACCAAAAGATTAACGATTTCTGTAACCAGCAAGATTTCCATCTCTCAAATAAATGCGTCTTAATAATCGTTATGAGCCATATGACCTCACAGCGAGAGACATTTACATTCCCGTGCACTGCAATCGAGAGTGGCCAGCCCAATGTAAAGCTTGTGTTGTAACGTCTCGGAAAAACCACGTGCAGGTGAGCTTATCGCCACTGGTATATAGTATATATATGGCTTCCATAACCCCGTGTAGTATATGTAACATATCGCCGGTGTAGGTCTCTTATTGTTATGTAGCACTAACAATTCGATGTGTCATGATGCAAGAAAAACTCGAAGACAGCGAAACCTATAGATGTGACGTGGCCAACCATGGAAGGCACGTGGCATGGTCGCCATGCCACGTTGTTGGTGTAGTGTGTAGAGAATACCTATAAATGAGTCTATAACCTACACCCAATTTCTGCATGCCGTTTCGTTCCTATTCTGTATTCGCCTACAAAAAACATCGTCTCACCCAGATATCGGTGTAAGCTGACTCACGTCCTTATTTTTTTAACTCGATGGAACTGCAACAAAACACAATGTCTATAATCTATAAGTAATTATAGCGCCGATATGCCAAATAGTTACCGCATGATTCTGCTGTCATAATTCAACGTTCAGGATGACGTACGGCCGGTGTTATCAATGCTGTTTTCAAAAAGATCCTAAACGTGACTGATTAATTCTCACATATACTTTGATCTGAATGGAGGGTTTCTATGGCACGGTTTCATTAAATTATGCAATAAACTTCGATATCCTGATATGCAATCAAATAATAATTTTGATAATAATAAAAATAATAAAAATAATTCAATAAATAAAATCCAAAAGGACTCGTGCGTTATTCCGCAAACATATGAATTTCAAAAGAAGCCAGTAGGCTATCGGTAAACCTTAGAAGCTTGGCTACAACAAACCAGCTATAAATTGGATCTATTTGGCCCATAAAATAATTTTCTTGTGAGGACCTGCGAGGAAACCAAAGATGCCAGTTCAAAATCGCGCATACAAATTCGACCAGAATTAGAGGTATTTGAATCACCTGCATTGGGATAACTAAGTTTTCTTAACTGAGATAATTTTAGCCCTAAATACAAAAAAAATTAAAAAAAAATAAAATGAAATAAAATAAAACAAAATAAATAATAATTGCGCCTTACTTAGAAAGTTTTTGTGGACGATTGGCGGGGGGTTGTCGACTCTTCATTTGGGTGTACGAATTTAAAAATGAAGATATATTTTTAAATATATGTTTTATTTTTTCATATTTTTTCTATATTTTCATACTTTTTGTATTTTTTCATGTTTTTTATATTTTTTCATATTTTTTCGTAATTTTTCATATTTTTTCATATTTTTTCATATTTTCCAGATTTGCTAAATTTTGTGAAACTTTTTTAGATCTTTTTTAAAACATGTTTTTCATGCTTTCTTACAAAAAAAAACTCTATTAACCCTAAATAATTAAAAATGTACATTTTCTTCAGCAAATGAAGCCAAAAATTTAATTCACTGTAAAATAAAAGCAAATAAGTGCCGGGACTTGAACTTCAGAAACCTAGATTCTCTATCATATGTCCTAATTGCCTTAGCAGTATAGCTACCACTTTCGATAAAATGTAATAGCGGGATAACAGAAAATGTTAGTCGTTTCACAAAAAAAAATAAAAAAAAAGAACAAAAAAAAAAAAAAGAATAACGAATCAAAATTTCGAATATAAAAATTTTTTTACTCCTAAACCGTCATTGACGGTTCGCCAATAAAAATGATTGCGGGGCGCCCTGGTTTACCCCAAAACCCGACCCACCCGACCCCAAAAATGTTTCGAAATTCAATTCTTGAATGCGAGATAAACTTTGATGTAATGTTATTGTTGATCTGCGCCAACTATACCTGTTACAGTTGGAAGGCATATGTTGGGTCCACATCAAAATTTTGTCAAAAAAACAAATTTTCATATATTTATATATATTTATATATAACATTATAAAATATAATGTATATTTTCAATATATTAAGTATAACTATTCCGGATTTATAATTTTTATACATACTTTTTTTTTTTTTTTATATTTTTGTATTTTTTGCCTAAAAATATTGGGGTGTACGAATATTTTTTCGAGTTGACAACCCCTCGACGATTGGCTATTGGTTAACTAAACGAAGACCAGTGATTCACGGTGATAGCTAATTACGACAGTCTGAATGGACTAAACATATTGTATTGATTGAGTCCCATTAAAAGCTGGCAAATGCATCCACAAGGTTACTGATCCTTTAGATTATTTCTTTTCTCTGGAGATGGCTTTGCTAGCAATACTCGTGAAAATTCAAGTGAAAATCGGTGGTTGTTGCAGGCCACATTTTCTAGTGATGAAGCCTGAATTGATATTTTAATATTTTCCAACGTTATTCTTCCGGATACGCAATCGCCTGGTGTATATAAAAAAAAATAATAAAACGTCACTTCCGCTTCTCATCAATAAAAGTGAATTTCAGTTGATGTATATAAGGATAAAGGCTCGTATTGTAATTTTTGATGTACTAAATTGATATGTCTTAACGCAATTGGCTACAACGTAGGGACGATCTAGGTATCTATGAACGTAAAGATATGGACATTCTTTCATAAGAGATCTAATATTTTAGATCTGTTATTATAAACAGTTCCTGATATTAGAATAAACGTTTTATTTATTTAACGGATCCATAAAGCTACATATTTTTAAATAGCTTCAACAATTTCAAATTAATTCCGAACCGATCAGACGAGCGCATTTGGATCTTTCCCCCCTAAAACTACGTTGATGATTTAAGCCCATTGATGAGATAACTATATGTGCATAAAAAAGATATTATGTACAATAAATTAGGCGATTTCTGTCAGTAAAATCTCGGTAGCTTCGATTTGTTGCCGTGAAGTGGGCCTATTCTTTATTTGATCCTGGTTATTCAACATGTTTTAAACATGACCAACGCCTTTTATTTCGGAATCCCGACCGTGCTTAATGGAACGGCTACTAACTCTTTCCCTATTTTTGGCAAGAATAAAATACGCACAGGTGTAAGAAACGCTTCAGTTGGGGCCAGCGTTTGTTCGGTCTACACAAGAATATGAGTTGACGTAGGTATACGAACGAACAGGCGTAAATACATGAGCGAATCGAAGGATATTGCTCCGTAGCTATGTCCTTGGACAAAAAAAAAAAAATGAAATAAGAGAGCAGCACGTGGAGGGGAGGTGACATAAAAAGGGAGCCGATATGTGGGTGGAGTCGGGAGGACCAAGGCAATTCTAATGTAGGCTACTGACAAACTAACAGGCCAAATTCACCATTTTCACAGAAAAGAATAAGTTTCTTTGTCAAGTTTCTATTGTGCATATATTTTGTGTCACATAATGGTGTTTATCGTGCAAATGTGATCGTTAACTCGAGAAGAGACTAGCTATTCGATTAGGACTCAGCACTGTGTAGATAGGCGATATTTTTTGTCGAGTCGGGTAAGCATCTTTTTCGGTGCTTGGTGCGTACCAGATTAAGATTGGGGCAAAACCCGATTTCAATACGTGGCAATTAGCGATCGGCCCCGAACCTAATCGGGGTGCAGTTTGCCAATCAGGTTTCGAAATTCGGGGCCCAGGGCGGGGCTTTCGGGGCTCAGGGTGAAAATTTTTGAACCCCGATCTCAATCGGGGTTGTATCGCGGTGCCTAATCGGGGTTGCAACCCCGATTGCAATCAATCGATCGACGTAAAAACATAATCGATCGAGTCAAAATCAATTATTATGATGCAAATCGGGGAGTTCGCCCCGGTGGCCCCGATAAAAACCCGACCCAAATTCGTAGTTTAAATTCAGGTGCCATTTTTGCAAATGGCGTCGGGGCAAGTGGGTTAGCCTAGATTTTTGCCCCGCCCCGCCCTGGCTGACGAAATGGAACCCCGATTCAGCCCCGATTGCCTTTTCCCGGGGTGGGGCGGGGCGGTTTACCCGATTATGGCTAATCGGGGCCGATCCCTAGTGGCAATCCCTTATAACGTACGCCGAAAACACTGTTTTCTTGCTCGCATAGGCGCGCCATTTTGCCCATTATAATTAATTAATTAATTATTATAACGAAGGTCACAGTTTTTCGATAACAACGGCTTCCACTACCCACATTTGTTCTGGAATAAAAAATGTGCAATCTATTTCACATTTAACTAGTTTTTCTACATACTGTCGTTTGTCTTTTTCATCAAGTCCCTGTGCATAGTCACTTAATTCGCAGATTGTTATTATGGACTCCCTTATCAGCCCGCCAGTTTCCTCTACAACATCCATTTGTCTGCTACAGAAAGTAAACACGTCTACAAAAAAATAAATAATAAATAAAGTACAGTCTATATCGAGGTCAAATAAAAATTACAAGATTACCTGATAACGAAGGAATTTCGTAATCCAATTAGGAATGGAACGGAAGATAATTTCAATGGAAAAAATTAAAACTAAAACTACAACGGGCGAAACTCCGTAAGCCGCCATGCAAGAACTGTTACTAGTTCGTGTCCAATTTTTTTTTCACAATTTCATCGAACTGGCAACTTCGGACGTTAGCCAACTCTATTCCTACTGTGTGGCGTCATTTTTCCATATGGCGTTAGACGTAGGGATACTGCCATCTAGCGGCCAATAATTTGTGGAAATCTTGTAATGTTTTTTACTGTGTGTTAGGTTATTGTTTATGTTTATTGTTTACTTCCCGTTCTTTTAAATTTATCAAATACAATGCATTTTACCGTTATAGTTTTGGTTTCGTTTTTTAAAATAATAATAAGCAATGGTATGTTTTTATTTAAATTAGCGTTAATTGTGACCTATGGGAGTCGGTCAGTCGGGTAGTGTAACCGGTTCCAAAATCCAGTTATATTACGCATCCCTTTTTTCCCGTTTCATGTAATACATTGTATTTTTATTTATTAACCATTCACTTATCCATACTATTGCTTGAAAAAAGTCTACTCGAAACGTAAGTCGATTGAGTATTTGTTGTGTAGGTCGGTGTGGGTTGACGGGTACCAGGGAATTAAATTAATTAAAATCCTTAAAATTTTATTTCTAAATTAAAATAAATTGTCGAAGTGGATAGCTCTTGATAAGAACTGCCTTTTTTTTACAAACTAATCGCTTGAAACCATTTATTATAGTAGTGAACCGATTCAGGATTTTTCAGGAGGGTCGGTTCGGTTTCACAGGTCTCGGGTAATCCTCATCCCCCCATAATACGTAAAAATTAAATAATTTTTTCCGGACGAACTATAAGTCCGAATCAAAAAAACTTTACAGGAATGGATAGCCCTTGTCAAAAGTTATCTATTTCTGTAAAATTTATTAAAAAATATTCATAAACAAAATATTTTGAAAAATATTGATATTTTTCCCTTGAGTCTACTGGCTCGAGTATATACAGTCATGCGTGGAAGTTTCTTTAGCAGGCAAATGGGTCTATATCCTTCTATTTTTTTTAATGGAGGGGATAGTTTGGTGCCTACCGTACCCCTTTATGCTATTCCTATTTCTCTTTCTTTGCAACCCGCGAAAAAGGTGCAACATTAAAAGTAGGAAAATTAACTGAAACGTAGAGGAAGAGAAGAATGGAAAGAAAACGAGGGTATGGTAGGCACCATAGTATCCCTTCCGTCCAAACAAAATGAAAGGATATAGACCCATTTGCCTGCTAAAGAAACTTGCACGCATGACTGTATATGGAGCGCAAAAACAAAAACAAAAAAATTTCACTCACATTTTTCTGTTTATGAATTTTATTTTTATGAATTTTATTTTTATGGATAGCTCTTGACAAGGGCTTTCCATTCCTGTAAAGTTTTTTTGAATTCTACCAGGCAAAGTACACAGAAAGTTCTGGTAGTGTTCAGGCCCCTCTACCACAAGCTAGGCGTTGCCGTCATTGGTGCAACATGGTCCCTCCCTATCTACCAGCATTGCCGCTGCCGAACGGTCGGGGCAGGTCGGGGCCTTTATTTGTTTTGTTTACTTAAGTTAATTGTTTTTTGGTTGTGTTTTTATTCGTGCAATACAACGCCTTTTACCCTTATAATGTTGTTTTCATTTTTTGGATGGCTTAACGGTATGCTTTCATTTAAATTAATGGTTATCGTCAATTGATACCGACGGGGTGTAACCGGTTCCACAAACCCATTAAATTATTTTGTACTTTGTTTGCACCCGTTTCGTGTATTACATTGTATTTTACTACTTTATTGATTTCCCTACACTTGCTCACACTTTTTCGAGTTTGGACAAGGCCTTATCGTTTACATTAGATATTCTAAACTGAAGTGAACGGCTTGATAAGTACCTACCCGAGTTATAACCGATCGATCCTTTTTTAGGTAGGTAGGTCGGTGCGGTTTAATATGTATCGGGTATTCCCCTTGTCCCAGTACACGAAACTCAAATAGCTTCTATCAGTAAAAACATTAGTCCGAAATAAATAATTTTTTCAGAAATATCCCTTTTTTATTTTGTCTAGGACATTTTAGGTAGAATTAGAAAAAATATGTAGTTTCTTTCCCTATATTAAGGAAAAGTCTATCTTCCTAATCAAATGTTTTAAAAAATACCTTCATATTTTTAAATTTAATTTTTTTTATACTGGTAAAATTTTGTTTTCAGGAAGCCTGCTGGAATTGAAGTTATAGTAGGTAGTCTTAAGTTTCGTTTTAACCCCACCAGAAGCGCAGGTTGCTTCCACTATCATAATGCGGTTCATGCGCCTCTGGTGGGGGAAAACGAAACTTAAGACTACCTACCATAACTTCAATTCAAGGCTTCCTAAAAACCAAATTTTATGCGTTTTTATTTAAAAACAAATACAATAAACTTCTAGAGAAATGAACACAAATTCTTTTAGTACTATTTAAAATATTTGTTTTTAATCTTTAGTGGGTTAAATTTGAAAAATAAAAAGACAAAAATAATTGAACGGGAGCCAAAATTTTATTTTATTAAGATAACTAAAAAACGCTCAGAGCTACTAATTTGAAATTTTTTCCAAAAATCAACAGTCCCTATTTTTATTACCCATAACTTTTTTCAAATCTCTACCTCTCATACGTCGAGAGCTAGATTTCTTGTTTCAATTGCCCTACGTTTCAATTGGCCCCACTCTCCCCTACACAAAAAAGTCAAATATGGTACACAGTAATGATATCGGGTTTTGAAACCAGTTCCACTACCCGAATGCCCATCAGTGGAAATACACAATTATACCACGAATTTTAGTGAAATTATACCGTTGCTTAATCAAGTAATATTCTAAAAATGAAAAAAAAATTATAAAGTTAAAAAGCATTGTATTTCTGAAAAGAAACAGATAGAAAAATTAACAATAAACATAAAAAACAAACAAATAGAAAAAAAAATAGCGGCTTTGGGGTTTTGTTTAGAGGAGGGAAGATGCGCAGCTTCACGATGTAAATAATTCCTTTAGTGTCGTCGGAGCGAACCCTACCACCTTTCTGTGTGCTCATGAAAGACGGTAGGGTTCACCCCGACGACCGAGATCAAGTTGCGATGGACAATACCCTTCTCACTTTTGCCAAATCTGCAAAATACGAAATCTATTAAAATTCAATAAAAAATGATACTATATTGTCACACGAGTTGTATTGGAACAAGAACAAACTAATACAACAAGTGATGACTTAAATTCTAAACAATGGTTTAACTCAAACAAAAGGGATAACCATTACCAAAAGTTGGAGAAGCGTCTGAAGACCTCTTGGGAAACCAGGGAACTCCTCCTACGGAGCCCAGCTCCGGGAGCCCACCCGATGGAGACTCATCACACGCAGATTCGGGGCAGCGTTTTATACCGTCGCGCGAATTACTCCCCTTCCGGACTGCGTATCTGCGTGTCTTTCTTAGAGCGAACTTCTCCCGATAATTTCTTCACCACGATCGCAGCGTTGTCCAAGGAGCGGATGACTCATCTCTGCGAAGAGATAACCAACCTCCTTTTCACCCGCGACAATATCACAAAAGTTTAACGCTGATTTCGAGAGCACTAATTGGTTTTTGTAAAATTTCCCGATAGGGATTCAATAAACGTCATTTCCGTATCATTACCAACCAACTCCACTTTTTTCTGAGATTTCTTCCGATAGATGACGCTCCTTTGGCGGGAAGGAGAGATACCTGCTTTAATCATTTATACGTTTTTCAACCTTGAAAGCTAGGACGTGGACATTGGTGTCCTGTTGTAGAGCAGATAACGATGCAGTGCAAGCTGCACTGCATCGTCTAGTAATTTTGGGCTGCACGGTAAGGATTGCGAACAAATTTAGACGGCCGACACGAATTCTGGCTAATGTTATGTAAGTATAGCCAGGCTGCGAACCTTTGCTTGCGAACCTATAGCCAGGCTGCGAACCTACTTTTAAAGGCATTGCTTTATGCGTCGCTTGCAACGAACATCTTTTATAAGGGCCATCTAAAAATTCCTGGTCAAATACGCTATATATAGTTGTTTGTCGTTTCGAATTGAATTGAATTTCACTCTTGTCAATTTTTCCTGCAGAGCATACGGTTTTCATTCATTTCATTCAGTATCCTAATATCCCTAACTATATAGAGCCACCTTGAACTTCAAAATATTGTCACACTGGTTGTATTTAAACAAGCACAAACGAATACAACAAGTGATGACTTAATTCTAAACAATGGTTTAACTCAAACAAAAAGGGATAACCATTACCAAAAGTTGGAGAAGCGTCTGAAGACCTCTAGGGAAACCAGGGAAATCCTCTAACGGAGCCCAGCTCCGGGAGCTCACCCGATGGAGACTCATCTAACGCAGATTCGGGGCAGTGTTTTATACCGTCGCGCGAATTACTCCCCTTCCGGACTGCGTATCTGCGTATCTTTCTTAGAGCGGACTTCTCCCGATAATTTCTTCACCACGATCGCAACGTTGTCCAAGGAGCGGATGACTCATCTCTGCGAAGAGATAACCAATCTCCCTTTTCACCCGCGACAATATTTCCTACCCGGCATTTACAACTACTGCGAAAAGAACAAGGTGGTTTTAAAGTAAACCTTGCTATTTGTGACACGGTTAGGTCTGTGTTCGAGTCCCTTCAGAAGCTTATTCAATTGATAGGGGAAAATATTTTTTAACATCTCTCTCCAACATGTCCCTCCCTAGCTAAGTGCCAAACCTCTACCTTGTCTAATTAAGACAAATCTTGATATGTTTATTAAAAGTTTCTAGCAAAAATTTAGAGATATTAGAACACTGCCCATATTTGTTCCCTTATCCGCATGCTATCAGTTACTGTATTCTGCAAACCCAGCTGTATAATAAATCCCCTAGCTATGGATATTTTCTATTTTCCAAAGCTTTTTTAAAAAGTCAAAGCTATTTGCTAAAGCAAACGGCTATTTTCTTGTGCTTTTTTTGTTTCATTAAATTTCTGTTATTGGGGTTTAAGCACTAGCGGGAGCTTGGGAAACGAAATGAGGGTTTCTATTTCCAAGATTGGATGTAGGGTTTACCATTTTAAATCCTATACCCCTATAGCAATAATCCTTTTCTTATAAATCATTCTTTATCCTTTCCTCTCCTTCTCTAAATTATTTATTGTTTTTCTGGGAAAAATACAAAAGCTATAGTGATTTGAATTTTTTTTGTCCGATCCGTGGTAAACTTGGACATGCGCATGTACCAGGTTAGACAGGGTATTTAAGTGAGGATAGGAAAGACCAAAAATTTATTAATAAATTTATGAACACAAGGAATAAGGTAAAAATAACAAAAACCAAATTTGGTAAATATACCTTAAAAAATGAGCAAGCTTTCTTATATCTTATACGGAAAACAAGTCTAAAAATTAAATTGCGACTTAATCTTACATCCAAAATTACAGTGTTCTGTCGAATAAGAAAAAACTTGATTCGTTTTGTAAACCAATGCGAATAAGCAGTACAAACGAATACAAATAACGAATAACGAATAAAAATGACGTTTTATTCCCGAATACGAACAATATTCGAATAACAAATAACGAATAAATTTTCAATTAAAACATCCAGAGTCATAGACCCCTGGTTGCTCCATTATGGCTATTTTCCCTCTCAGAAAAGGGGTACCCTCTTGCAGGAACACTATACGAAAAAAAGAGGATTTTAGGGCAGAATGATCGGCAAAAAATTGATCGGAATAGCAAGTCTGGTCAAGAGCTATCCAGGAACTTATAGTTCGTCCGCAAAAAATTATTTTAATTTTACGTATTACTGAAAGATGGGGATGACCCAGGCCCGTGAAACCGAACCGACCTACCTGAAAAATTATGAATCGGTTTACTACTTGAGTTACTGTTTTTAAGCGATGATTTTGCAAAAGTAGACCGTTCTTATCAAGAGCTATATATTTATACTATTTATTAAAATTTAGAAGTCGTAGTTTAGCGATTACAATTAATTTAATTCCCTGAGACCCGTCAATCCACACCGACCTACACAACAAATATTCAATCGGTTTACTATTCGAGTAGATATATTTCAAGCAATGGTGTGGGCAAGTGAAGGGTTAATAAATAAAAATATAATGTATTATGTGAAACGGGGAAAACAGGATATAAAGTAATGTAATCGGGTTATGGAACCGGTTACATTGCCCGTTGGTGACAGTTCACGATAAACAATAAATTCGATGGTAGTTTATCGTTACTTAGTTAAGTAATATTTTTAAAAAATGAAACCAAAATGATAATGGGAAAAGGCATTGCATTGCTTAAATTAAAAAGAACGAACAATAAATAATAAACGTAAATGTAAATTTGTTTTTCAACAAGATGGCCCTGAATACCATGAGATGGCGTTGACAGCAGGCACCTCTCATACGGAAATCGACGCTACAAATTAGGAATACGGATTTCATGTGGTGGGGGTTCAACTTGAGCCATGTTCGGGAAAATAGCCATAGTGGATCAACCAGGGGTTCATGACTCGGAAACATGGAAGAAAATGGAATTTAGTCCTTTAAAAATAGAAAATTTGTGTACTAAACAGCAATCAAAATGAGATTTTTTGCCAAAAAATAAATAAAATTATTCATTCAAAATTATATTCGAAATTATAGAACTTTACAACGAGTTACAACGAATAAGAATAACGAATACGAATAAGTGAAATTTTTATTCGACGAATAATGAATAAATATTCGGTTTTTAGCGTTATTCTATTCGAAATTTTATTCGACATTTTATTCTACAGAACACTGCAAAATTAGGTTTCTTGGGATATTGTAGGCTATGTAATTACCTACATACTGGAGTTATTACAATGTTTTACTTGTATTTCGTGGCACTACCCTAAGTTCAACGGGGAAAAATATAGCGATTATATATCCCGATTATTTTTTTAATAACCAAAATAATAGCGGTAGGATATAAATGAAACTATTCATAATTTAAGTTTCGACTAATTGTAATAAAATATAAACAATATAGATTTAAAAAAAATCTACTTTTTTTTAAAGCCACTGTCTAATTTAGTAGTGTACAAGATGAGTCCGGTCTCCCCTGTTTGTTAATAGTATTTAGGAGATTATTGGGCATATTATGTTACATAGAATAGATAATAAAAATATCAAAACAAGTCTAGTTCTTAGGGCTATTTAACTTTGGTGGTAGGTTGGTTGTTCGAATATTAAAACACAAAAGAAATAACACTTGTAGGTCTGCAAAAGAATTACAAAGAAATGGAAAAATTTGGTGGTCGGATATTTGTGCAGTGATATGCCACTGGCTGCCGTAAGTCCAAAAAAATTTGAAAAAATTGTTTCAGGTGCCTTATTCATTTCCTAGATGTAAAAATAAATTTCATGGTCTTACCACGATTTAATAGTAAGGCAAACAATCGCCTATCCCCAAAACCAGCATTTGTTTAGCTGGGAAATTTAGTACCCCATGTATGCCCAACCTCACTAGGTTTACTAGTCTAGAAAGCCGATCGTCTACAGAGGTGATAGTAAAGAACCATTATTTTCATTTTTCTCATTTTGATTTGCCACCCAATGTGCTAAAAAAGTGAATGCATTCAAGCTTCTTTTCATTCTATAGGAAATATTATTTTCTTTCACGTTTAATTTCCTCCACGTCACAACGCTGTTTTCTTAACCCCTTCTTTCCGCGAGCCCTCTCCCTCTCTTTGTCTGGGGAGAATGTGAATTTTATGCTCCTCGAATGGTCGCATCTCTCGGCCCCCCTCTTTTTCTTTTACAACACAACGTATTGCAAACTGATCTTGTTTTTTTCTATAAAAAATTATTGAAACTGGAAGTCAGAGTCGTATTTCTCGACATTTGGTGCCGTAACCAGGATCTTCTGGTTAATTTCCATTCTTACAACTGCTCGCGTACCACAACGGGTTTCTTTGGGTCTTTTACGATTGCTCGCGTACCACAGCAATTGATTGAGACTTTGTAATCTATCTCGTCATTTGGTGGCTTATTATTTTGAGTCTTTTGGTCGTTAAACTTTATTGATTATTCGTCCAGAGTTCCTTGAATTAATCTTAACTCACTCTCTCATCATCAGAATCCGTGACTGCGCACGTCGCTACCTCGTTCTTTGCACTCGGCACGTCCCTCGTGGCCCACTCTGGTTTCAGCGTTTTTCTACTCGTCGCGTTTCGTTTCTTCTCATCACATCTCTTCTTTACGATGGTTAACCCGTTGTCCTAGTTTCCTGGTCGATTGTCCAACAGGGCTATTTGGGCGGAAATTTATTGGGCAGGAGTTATTTCCAGCTTCCATCCATGCCAAGGAAACCCAGCAGCAAATTGAGTTGCGTAATCAAAGTGGCCACTTTTAAAAAGAAAATGAAAAATTTACGTAAAGTTGCTGGATTCAAACGACAAATCGCCGAGCGTGCAAACAACATCCAACCTGCTAATCGTACAGCATTGATTCAGGCTGTCGAAAATATTCTACAGGGTACTCAGGCTCCTCGACTACCACCCACTCTTGCTGCCGACCGAGCGGCGTTGATAAAGCGTATAAGAGAAATCGCACGAACGATTTTAAACAAGAAGAGACTCCCGATTCCTCCCGATCTTTCCAAAAAAGATGACGAAGAACAATACGACGACGTTTTACAGATCGCCGTAGAAGCAGAAGAAGCTTAAGCATCGATGGTCCATAATTCTCTGGTCGTTAGCCATTCATGCCATTCCGTCAGAGTGTTATTGGTCCTCTATGTGCTAGCGTTATAAACCGATGTTTTCTCACGAAAGCTTCTTTCTTATCGCTGTTTATAAAAAAAAAAAGAAAAGGGAAATAAGTATTTCTTCTTACAACATGGCCGAGCGTGCTCGTCTCGCAGCCTCACGTGGTGGTAATCGTGCTGCTGCAACTCGTTAAGTGAACAAGCTCACCAATATGGTTAATGATGCTACTACAACCAGTGCTCAAAAGATTCATGAACTTCGTAGAAAGATAGATAAACTTCAAGGAATAATTACGACCATCAAAGGACTCGACACTGCAATTTTTGATGAAACAGATGCTGCTGACTTAGTTACTGAGATAGATGCAGCTGATAACAACAATCGGACTCTTCATGACGCTAAGGAAGGCTTTGATTTTCAGCTAAGAACACTCCAAGATGCCGAAGATGCAGTAAACGCCGCAAACGCTCCTGCACCTCCAGCAAACGCTGCTGCGCCTGTTCCATCAGACAGCGCGCTCCCAAAGCTTGATTTGCCGATCTTTAAAGGAGACATTCTTCTCTGGTAAAGCTTTTGGTATGATTTCGAAGCGGAAGTAGATGCTAAGAATTATGGTGGAGCTACCAAATTCAATTTTCTCATCTCCAAACTGGAAGGAGAAGCTAAAGTCGCTCTTCTTGGTCTTACATCTTCTAACGACAACTATTTCAAAGCTAAGGATCTTCTTCGAGAGCGTATAGTCAACCCAAAAAGGTTGTTACCGCTCACTACAAAGTACTCATCAATTTACCCACTGCTAACTCAAGTCGTTTCAGTCTAAGAGCATTTGCCGATCAACTCAAATCTCATACTCGAGGTCTTGAAGCTCTTGGCACAGCGCCTACTTCTTATGGTGAACTTCTGGTTTGTCTGCTAGTCAACAAACTCGCGATCAACGTACGCAGAAATCTTACACGCCATCGAGGAAACACAGATTGGTACCTCGACGAGTTAAGAGCAGCCATCAAGCGTGAGATTGAAATCATGGGAGATACACCCAACTTACTTCCTTCATCAAGTTTAGCATTCAAGCAGGTCTTCTTCACATCGTTCAAGCATCCTAAAAAAAACAAAACATTCAATCGGTCATGCCCTTTCTGCTCTGGTGAACATTTGCCGAACCATTGTACCATATATAAAGGACCGAAAGATGGAGCAAAAGTCGCGGAGACGGCAATTGCAGACAAAAAGACTATGTCTCACTTCCATTGCCAACGCTGCCATCAACCACACCACACCAGTCTTTATAACGAGAAGGGAACCAGCACTCAATCCAAACCTACCTCGTCTCATACTGGTTGTGTTTTATCCATAGCATCTTCCAAAGGTCTACCAGCCGAGGAAAACTTTTTATTTGTGGATACCAAATACTTACCATTCGTCTTTCTCAAAACAGCAGTCGCTACCGTGTCTTCACATTTAGCTTTTTCACACACTAGTCTACTGATCGATCCGAGCAGTCGTTCTTGACGCAATTGTTGAACCCTTAGAAAACCCCCACCGAGCAGTTCTTTCCTCACTGCCTCACCTACAAGATCTTCAGTTGGCTCATCCTACGTCAACTGATATTAAATTCTCAACCGACATCTTTATTGGAGCTGACTCTTGTTGTCCATCGTTGTCCATCGTTGGCGACAAGAACATTCACGGCAAAGAACCGACAGCTGTCGATAGTTTCATCGGATACCTAGGTTCTGGTCCACTTCCAGACACCGTAACCTCATCACAGAGATCCTCATACTGTTACAGAGTCAAGGGCAGCGTTGGAAGAGATCGTAGTGACCCGGACGGGGTTGAATATTGGAGAGCCATCAACGGAAGGCGTGCATCGTATACAGTATGCTGACGAGGCGATATTGATGGCGATGCAGAGGAAGCGAAGCTGATATATAGCGAGGCCCGATATGTACAAGGGTATGTCTGTCAGTGTATTGTGGAAAACACGCAGTTCAATTTAAGTCTTCTATTATTCGCCGCCTTGTTACATGGTGGAGATGCTAAGATTCTGGTAAGTCCTAGCAACCAATTCCTTCATTCTTGTTATAGTTAAGGATACCTGGTGTGGGTTAAGAGTTTGTGAAATCGGGTCGGACGAAGGGGGGTGAGCGTTTGGAGATTCTTGGGAAGTGTGACCGAGCGGGTCCGTGAACCTTAAATTGTTCGGATAAGAGTCACGCAGACGACCGGACGTCGGCATGATAGAGCAAACTCGGCCCGTGGAACTTTGACAGAGGGGATAAGAAACTGGGATAAAGGCCACCAAAGTGAAAGAAGGAAAATTGAAGAGGAAGGCGGGGAAGAGATAGATGATTAGACAGCCAGAGAGAGTTAGTAAACGATTGAGAGGTTTAGACGCATCCCCAGTACTACCGTTGGGTAGGAAGAGAATAACGGTGGAAG
Source organism: Daphnia magna (assembly GCF_020631705.1). NCBI lineage: Eukaryota > Metazoa > Arthropoda > Branchiopoda > Diplostraca > Daphniidae > Daphnia > Daphnia magna. The sequence goes on along the minus strand of NW_025533156.1, from coordinate 11,326 downwards.
CATTGGAGGATAACGGTCACGACGAGGCAGGAGTCAAGGAATTCGGAAAAACGGGGACTGAGAGTAAAATCTCGGGGAAATATGACGGAGAAAAAGAGTGCTGTGGTTATAGGCTAAGCAAAACCAGGGACAGTGGATTCGGAGAACGGAGTGCAAGCGGAAACCGAAGAGAAATCGCAAGAAGGTAGCGAAGGGGAACAGAAAGAGGTAGCTGAAAGAAGAGGATCGGACGCGTCACTAGTGTGGGATCGCGGAAACGGTACCGGAAAGTTAGGGTATTTTGAAGAAGCACAAGGTAGTACGTCTAGCGAAGTCGAATTGCAACGGGAAGCAAGGGGTAGACCGAGGAGTATGTCAGATAGCCAACAATTGTGATTCTCGGGTTACTCGAGAAAAAGGAGATACGTACCGGGGAAAAAAACGCGACGACTCCGCCGTCGCAGTGAGCAGGCTAACATAAGCGTTTGAGAGCTTTGAACCAGACACAACAAGCGAAGGCGAGGAAGAAGAGTTGGAAGACGACTCGGAAGAGCTCCTCGGGTGTTCTCAGGAAAAGAAGGGAAGGATGCAGCGGACTGGTTAGATAGGTACGAATCAGTGGGGGATTACAATAGATGGAACAATGAAGATAAGCGGGCCAATTTTGGGATGTATCTGAAGGACCGGCAAGGCAATGGTTCCTGTGTGTTACGGTACCGAACTCTTGGGAAGACGTGGCGAAAGGAGCAGGGCCACAAGGGGTACATGGCGGGGTTGAATATGAAATCGGGAACCGGGGGTAAGTCAGACACCAAAGATTTTAGTAAGCCAAAGGGAGAGAGAAATCAGAGATCGTCCGACGGTAGACCAATCTGCCATTTGTGTGGGGAAGTTGGCCATATTCGAAGATTTTGCGGAAAGAAGAAGTAGAAGGAAGATTGAGGAGGAGCTGGGAAGGCCATAGGAATGTTAAGAGCAGATTCGGGGGAGAAGGCCGTGAGCGAGGGAATTCCATTGCTGTTAATAGACCTAGGTCAGTTGGTGACAAAGGAAGTGGTAGTACAAGGAGAGAAGGTGGAGACTGTTATAACAAAGGAGTGGCAGTTTCAGTTATGGCTCTCTTAACGGTAGTGCAGTCTGGCTCAGCAATTCACGCGGGAGGCTGCCCATCGATAGTGATGGTGAACGGGAAAAAAGCGCCGCCACTTGGGATTGTAGAATTTGTGGTCAAAATCGCAGGGACGATAGTGGTAACAAAGGCCATAGTACTCGATATGAAGGCTATTAGACTGCTGTTGGGGAATGATACGCTAAAGAAATTCAAGTGGTTAGAGATACAATACGGAGAGGGATGACCTAAACTTTGGTTGGGCGAATTACCAGTAGGTCTACTGGGAGAAGAGAAGCATGGGGTGTGGGAAGGACCATTAGAGAAAATCATAATACGAGTAGGGTGGAATCTACCACCACGATTCTTGGTGATGGTGGAGATCGAACCTCTTTCGTCAGTGTTAGCTTGCTCGGTACTTATTGAACCATCGGCTAGCTTGGAAAGGGCCAATGAAATCTCGGTGGGTCGGGTTTTGGTTAACAGAGACGAGGTGTTTGCGAGGGTGTTAATGTTGAAACCGGGGAATAGATTGCAGTATGTCAGACCAGGAACTGTTATTGGGAACTCCGTTGAAAAAGAGGGAGAGGTAGTGGAAATAGTGTAAAAGGTGGAAACGGAAGGATTTCAGGCGTTAGCCGACCAAAAAGAGGAAGAGGAGGAGAGGGTGGATATAACAAGCCGGATCAACAAGAATTTAACACCAGGCTTAACAAAGGGGTTTATGAGCGTCCTTAACGACTTTTAGGGGCCATAGATTTTTTCAATCATTGATTTGGAGAGTGGCTACTGGTAGGTGCCAATAAGTAAAGAAGATAAGGTAAAAACGGCATTTATTACGGCCGATGGCTTATATCAGTTCCTGGTGATGCCGATGGGGCTGTGTTTGTCCCCTGGGACGTTTCAACGAATGATAGACTTGGTATTGGCGGGACTGAGGTGGCCTTCTTGTTTAGTATACTTTGACAAAATAATCGTCTACCTTAATAACCTTGAGCAGTATTTGGAACGACTACGGATGGTGTTGGCGGCGGTACAGAAGGCAAATTTGAAAATCAAGACGTCAACATGCAAATTTGGAGGAACGGAGCTGGTGGCGCTGGGACATTTGATTGGAGCTATCGTTCAGATAATGAGAAGATCCGAGCGGTGCAAGATTTTCCAAAGCCAGAAGAAGGTGTTTCCTAAGCGAAAAAAGTAAGATTCGTAAGAAGTTTTGTCGGGCTATGTTCATATTATCGTCGATTTATTAGCGGATTCACGCAGATCGCAAAGCCTTTAACATACTTAACGCGAAAGAAATCAATTTTTCATTGGGGACGCTTGCAACAAAGTAGTTTCCAAAACCTCCAGGAAGCAATGACGAAATCGGTGATATTGGCCTACCCCAATTATCGGCTACCATTCGAAAAAATTACCGATGCTTGTGGGTACGGTATTGGAGCCGTACTACTGCAGCGGCCAGAGGGAGCACAATGTCCGTTGGCTTACGCCAGCCGGCTGGTGACGGCAGCCGAGAGAGACTACTCGATCCCGGAGAAAGAGTGCCTAGCATTGGTATGGGCCGCAAAGAAATTCAGAAGTTTTGTATAGGATTACCCGATTAAGATCGTGACGAATCATCATGCCTTATGCTGGTTAACGTCGAAAAATGAGTTGGCAGGAAGGTTAGTTGGGTGGTCCCTATTCTTACCATAATACGAAATCATGATTGTGCACACGAGTGGCAAGCTGCATGCTGATGCGGACGCATTATCACGGTTTCCCGTTGGGAATGGGATAGGTAAATCCGCGGCGGTCAACCTTGGGACGTGAGGTGGGGACCGGGAAGTACTAATCGAGAAGCAAAGAAATGAGTGGGGATACGTGTTCGAGAAATTGGACCAGGGAGAATCGGTGGAGAATTATACAGTGAAGGATGGGTCACTGTTTCGAGTAGTAAGCAATCTAAAAGGTGGAGGTTGGGGTTTTACATTTTGCTTGAATTGTGCCGAAGTATTTTAGGAAATCAATTCTTCTAGCATGTCACGACGATATGATGGCCGTACATTTGGGTGAGGCAAGAACGTGGGAAAGGGTAAAACAAAGATACTATTGGTTAGGTCTCTACAACGACGTATTGCGTTACTTTAAATCGGGTCTGGCATGCCAGGCGAAAAAAAGGAGCGTATAGGCGAGCCCCGGGGTTTATGGAAATTTCTCAGGTAGAGAGCTTATTCGACAGGGTAGGAATGGATTTATTGGGGCCTTTTCCAAGAACGACCATCGGAAATCACTACATAATCGTGGTGGTGGATTATGTCACTAAATGGCCGGAAGTAGTAGCCTTGGGTACTGCTGGGGCTAAAGAAGTGGCTCAGTTCTTCGTATAGGAAATAGTCCTTCGTCATGGAGCCCCGAGGAGGTTAACCACGGATGAGGGAATGTGTTTCATGGCAGAACTGATGAAGAGGGTGATGGACGCGCTAGAGACTAACCTTCGACCGACCACCGCGTATCATCCACAAGCTAAATGGTCAAGTGAGAAAATTAAACCATACCTTAGCGGTATGTTATCGATGTATGTGAGTGGGGATCACTTAGACTGGGATATAGCTTTGGAGTACGTTGAGTTCGCGTATAATACCAGCCGTCATGAAACCACAGGAAGGAGGCCATTTTTTCTCATGCATGGAAGAGAGGCAGTTATGCCAATTGACTTGACGTTGGGGGCGTTCCCAAACGAGGAGGGAGAAGGAGCGGAGGATAACAGCTACGAAGTTAGGAGGCAACGAGGTATAAGTAAGGCGTTCGCAGAGGTGGAGGGACACACTCAGGGGGCCCAGGAACATTACAAGGCCTACTACGACAGTCGTCGAAGAGAAGCAGCCCGGTATGCAGTGGCGAAAATAGTGTTAATTTACAAACCGATGAGAAAAATTGGAAGGGAAGAGAAACTGTTACATCGATGGTATGGCCGTATGTAGTGGTGCGACGAACGACGCTCTTGAACTATGAGGTCAAATTCTCAGACGATCTTGCCTGGAAAACGGAGATAGTTAAAGTCAAACGCATAAAGAAATTTGTTGACCTTTTAACCCCAGCTGAAAAGAAAGTGGAAACGGAGAGTGAGCGCATTAAGCGAAAGGAGACAGCAAACACCAGAAGAAGCAGCAAATCGAGAGGCGGGAAAAGAAACCCGAGCATTTGGGGAAGAGCAATTGAAAGAAGGTGCAGAGGAAAGGGTGGCCAGTGAAACAGAGGAGGAGTATAACTATCCAAACAGGGAGGAAGAATCCGGAACGAGGCGATACCGGAAGAGGAACAGGAGGCCCCCGCAACGATGATTTTTTCATTATCTTTGTTGTTAATGAATATTGTGTTGACATCCAAGTTGGCCATAGCAGCAGAGATCGGGTTGTCAAACAGTGTTATCTTCAGGGCGGAAGGTTATAGAGTTTTTACCGACTCAGAGTGGGTGCTGGTCAGGGATATTACTTTCGCACAAACGGGCGCGGTGGCAGCCAAACTTCAAAAGTGGTTAAAGCAGAAACATAACATGGCGAACGATAGCAAACCAAGTGAAATTGGGAAATTTCACTCCACGTTAATAGAACATGTTCATGCCAGAGCCTTGGATGGACTCATACGATTGCAGATCATAACTCGTAGCTACGAGGGACTTAAGGCGACCGTGTGTGCACCGAGACGACCCAGAAGACCGCACGGTGTGATAGATGGAGGTGGAACAGTGCTAAACGGGCTATTTGCAGTGGCTACCACGGATGACTTGGTGAAAGTGAACAAAAACATTGAACAGTTGTCGATGGAGTCCACGGCTATAGTGCACGCTCTTGAAGTTTATACGTTGCTGATTAACGAAAGCGTTTGAGAGAATCAAGCCAGCGCACAGGTTATTTCCAAACTTCAGGGGTCCTGTGACGCGTTGGATCGAGGAATGAGAAAAGCGGAGTTCCGACTCGGAAATGTGTTCAAGGAAACGGAAAACAAATCGATGGCGATGGTGAAGGTAGAGGAAACGTTTCGTTCGTTTGATCGAACATTGGATTGGTTGGCCCAATTTGTGGAAAACTTAAGGGTGGGGCTAACAGGAGTGGCTATAAAACGGTTGCGCTTGGCTTTATTTCCACCCGCTTAATTAGGGCTGGTACTGGCAGAAGTAAATGGAAATTTACCACCCGGATGGTCAATCGCTCCCCAGTTGCAAATGGGGGATATGTGAAGGCCTTATCAGAGTGCGAGGGTGGTGGAAGCAGCAGTAGAGGGCGGTATTCGGCTGTTTATACATTTGCCGGTATTTGAGTTCCGCCTATCGTTTTCCGTCTATCGTGTCATAAGTCTGCCCCGAGTGATGGGAAATGTAACACGAGCCGTTCGCTTTTCCTCATTGCCCGAATATCTGGTTGGATATTCGGAAAGACCGGGATTATAATTGGCTTACAGGTGAAAAGTCGGAACTTCTGGTGCTTCCGGTAATGGATCTAGGAATTAGGCCAGTGCAGGGAACCAATATGAGGACCATAGAAATAAGGAATGGCAGGGAGCAGGGAAAGGACGGAGACGAATCTGACGTTATGGAAATTGTAAGGCGAAATGGGAAAGCTCGAGGAGAAGTAGATAGTTTGGGGAAACGCATTCAACAATTACTGGAGGATGATAATCGTAGGATGGAAACCATTGGTGAATGGCTTTATCCCTAGAATGTGTACGGAGGGGTTGCGCTGGCGTTGGACAGCCTGATAAGGGGGGTTCGCGTACTACGAAACCAGGAAAGGGAGGCCCGATTGGGCCTACAACGACGACTGGTAGAGTTGGAGGCAAAATTATCGGCCCACGTACACGTACCATCGATGAAGAAATACAGGAACAGAATTTAACCGCCTAACTAGGGGTGGACGGTGCTGTTGTAGTCGGGGGGTAGTAATTTGTTCAATTTTAGGAATGGATCGGGACGATCCAAGTCCAGAAAAGGGATGTCACAGAGCCAAGGGCAGCAGAGGAAGAGATCATAGTGTAACAGAATTCCCATTCTGCAAGCATGGCTCCTTCACTTTATCTCCCTCACATCCCTCGTCACACAGCCTCCACTTGAACCTCTCATCAGACTGCAAGCAGCAACAGAATAGACCTTTTTCCCATCGACTCCCCAAAAGACACCTGCTCCGCCCGAAGACATATTATTACATCAGCCGACTAACACGGGAGCACCCTCGTCTAGCCGGAAACTCCCCGAACATCTTCTTACCTGTTCCAACGCCTAGAATATTCATGCACCTGCACCGCACGCGCCAGAACATTCAACCAATTTTTTAGATTAAGATCACAATGCATAAATAACCGTAGATATAGAAATATTTTTACTAATTATTCACTTAAACCCTAGTTAAGTGACCTGTCTAAACTGTCACCACAGTTCGGGGGTTGCTTTAACACAGGACTATTAAATACTAATTTATGCCTCAAACTCACGCTTTATCCCGTAAATCTCTCGACTTTAAACTATAATTCTTCCCACCTCTCCGTGACTCATCCTAGCGGACACTTTAACCTCCCTAAAATTCGACTTAAGTGAGTTGACAAAACTGTCAACTCGAGTCGGGGGTGGCTTTTGCACGGAGCCTTCTTTCCTTATTGTTGTTGTCCTTATTTGATTCACGGCCGCATCTTTTCCATATAAAAGGCCGTGACTTTCCTCTCACAGTTAGTTCTGTTTAGCTCGTTAATTCCTTTAGTTGCTCTTGAGCACCTTGCAGCTCCTGTCGAGATCCGAGACTCAGTTTAAGGTACCAGTCAGTTTAGTTCAGTTAATTCTGTGAATTGGACCCTTCCCTCACGCATTGTTCAACTGTTACAATTTGTATGCCTCTATTTATTTATGTCTGTAGATTAGACTTAGTAGCCAATACACTTGCATTGTGGATCAGCCGTCTCCTTTTTATTTATTTAAACCGCTTTCAATTTAATTATTCCGTAATGGGAAGAATGAGTAAATCCATGATCCCTTTACACTAGTGACTCGTACGGGGTTGGATATCGGAGAGCCATCAACGGAAGGCGTGAATCGGATACAGTATGCTGACAAGGCGAATTGATGGCGATGCAGAGGAAGCGAAGCTGATATGTAGCGAGGCCCAATATGTACAAGGGTCTGTCTGTTAGTGTATTGTGGAGAACACGCAGTTGAATACAAGTCTTCTATTATTCGCCGCCTTGTTACAATACCACATCTCTGCTGTGCAATGCGATTACATCACTCGTATGTGGATGCTCGAAGCTTTCTGGATTCTTCCGGATGATGAGAAGGCTGATCCAACAGCAACTTATCAATCTCAATCCATTGTATTTCAAGACAATCACAACACTGCTCGGTTGCCATGGAGTTTTTTAAAGAAGTCTCAGGTGTTACAGCTCTACAGTAAGATCATCCGCGATCAGCTCACTGCCGATTTTATTGAAAAAGTCCCTTGAACTCAAAAGACACCACAAGATTGCTACTACATTCCGCATTTTTCTGTTCAAAAGGATTCCACGTCCACTCCAATTCACATCGTCGACGATTGCTCTTGCAAGACTCGAAACGGAGCAAGCCTCAACGACTGCCTTCTGATTGGTATCTTCTACAAAATGATATGCTCCACACCCTTCTCCGTTTTCACGTACACCATATTGGTCTTTTATCAGTTATCGAAAAGGCTTTTCATAAAGTACAACTCCATGAGTCAGACCACGATTTCGTTGGTTTTCCTTGGCTCAGTTTCGATGACAATCCTCATTCGGATTTTGAGATTTGTCGTTTGGAAGTCATTCCCTTCGGCGTGAGCAGCAGTACGTTGATTCTAAACTCGGTCATCAACTAGCATCTACAACACCACTCCACTCCCGTCAGTGTCGATATTGAATCAAATATTTGTTAGAAATAAAGATGAGAGCTCTTAGTTTTGGCCGTGTAATTCGTGATTACATCTGTGGCTCATAGGATACTCAAAGAGACCAAATAACAATACTGATGTTTACCTGATATTCTAGTCACAGATTTCACCTCAGTTCACTTCTTAATTAATGACTCTACTATAAGTAACTCGAGTTAACTCTATTTAAACTAGCTTCAGTTCACACACGTTTAATTGCACACTACGATAATTTTAGCAGACGGCAATATCACATCACCTGAACAGTTCGAGAGAGAGGAGAAGAGAAGAGTGGCCAAAGATACAAAATGTACGGTTGAAATTACACGAATTCCAACACCCCCCCTCAAACGAGCATGGAGCATTCTTGGGCAGCTCACATGAGGGCCGGCACAATACCCAGGGCCTCACGGATGGTAGCAAAACGTGGCCCTGGCAGAGCCTTCGTCAGGATATCGGCTAGCTGGCCATTTGTGTTGACGTACTGCATGTCGATCTCTCCTGTGGCCTGCTGCAGGCGAATGAAATGGTATCGGACGTCAATATGTTTCATCTTCGGCCGCTGATCAGGATGATGCACAAGCTGAATGGCGCTCTGGTTGCCGCAATAAATTGTGATCGGTCCACCCTGGCCCTCGTATATATTTGGCAGGGCCCGACGGGTCCACATGGTCTCCTTCACTGTCTCGCTTGCAGCTACATACTCAGCTTCCGTTGTAGATTGTGCTACGCACGTTTGGTGACGGCTCGTTCACGCAATTGGTCCTCCGTGGCTGAGAAAAATACTGCCCGTTGTTGACTGCCTTGAGTCATGGCAAACAGCGTAATCCACATCGGCGTAACCAGTAGGTAAATCCGCAGCAAAACCAACGAAACGGATGCCAAAATTGGACGTTCCCTTTAGGTAGGCGATGATCCGACGAACCGCGTTGACATGAGAAGTATCGTGTCTCTCGATGAATCGTGCCACCAGTCCTACTGCAGAAGAGATGCCCGGTCGGGTGACCACGGCCAGGTAGAGTAAAGCTCCAACAGCTTGTCTGTACGGGAACGTCTCGTCGAGCTGAGCGCCCTGAACAGGTTTGACGAGATGGACGTTTGGGTCAGCTGAGACGGTCACTGGGTTGCACAATTCCAAAAGTTCCTCACGACGTGATCAATGTAGTCGGGCTGTGATAGATGGATCTGCCCTTCTCCCTGTCACGGATGATAGTGACTCCGACAAAACGCTTAAGAGGATAACAGCTTCTCTGGAACTCATGGCCGAACTCAATCAGAAAATGATCGATAGCTTCAAGTCGATTGCTGGCCAGAATTCCGTCGTCCACCCAGAGAGCCAAGTACAGGATTTCTTGTCCCCTGACTCTGGTGAAAAGACAAGGATCAGCCTCACTTTGGCTGAAACCTTGTTGCTTAAGGTAACCGGTGAAAAGTTTCTCCCAGACGTGAGGCGCCTGTCTTAGTCCGTAGATGCACTTGTGAAGTCGTAGCACCTTGTCTTCTTACCCCGGAATGGCAAAACCTTCGGGTTGCTGTAGATAGATCTCCTCCTCAAGACGGCCATTCAGAAGAGCCGTCTTGATATCAACTTGTTTCGCCTCGAGGTCCTTTGCCACGATGGTCGACATCAGAATACGGAAGGCGTCATTGGTGACGATGGAGGTATGAGTCTCTCCAAAGTCCTCTCCTGGCCGCTGTGACTGTATCCCTTGGCCACGAGATGGGCCTTGTAACGTATGGGTTCGTCCTTCATTCCAGGCTTGATGTCGTAGACCAACTTGGAGCCAATTGCCTTTGCTCCTTCAGGGCATGTCACGACCGACCAGGTCCCGTTGTTAATTAGAGACTGGAACTCCTCCTGGGTGGCAACATTCCATTTGTCCTTGTCCGGACTACACATGGCCTCTCGATAGCTGGCTGGAATAGGGATCTCATCAGCATTCGACCGGATTCTGGCCACATTGACGGGCCATTCTATGACCGGTACACGTCCACGTAAGGACCGGCGTAGTTTTAGTTCCGTCTCCTTTTCATCTTTATCAGCTGATAATTGAACTTCCGGCACAACAGAGGGCTGTGCAATTGGATCGCCTGGAAATGAAGCAGTGGCCTGGACTTGCTCTGATGGGCTTGTTTCACCACGAAGGTTGCTTACTGCAGTCTGCAAAATCTCCTCCTGGACCAGATGATCACTGATAGAAGAGACAGCAGGCTCCTCCTAGACTCGGTTGACTAGCGGCGAGCAAAACTCTTGACCAGTGATGGTGGAAATCTCTTCCGGTGTGCCTGCCAGCCGATGATGCTCGTCGAAGGTGACATCTCGGCTGACTTTGACGGTCTTGGTGGCTGGATCCCAGAAGCGGTATGCCTTCCTAGTCTCACAGTAGTAGATGAAAATGCGTCTTATGCTTTTCGGGTCGAGTTTGCATCTTTCTACCTTCGGTATATGGACGTAGGCCACCCAACCGAAAACTCGTAGGTGGGACTTATCCGGTTTGTTGTTGCTCCAGGCTTCAAAAGGGGTGACGGAAGTGGGCTTACCCGTATGAAACGTCAAGCTTGGGGTTTTGGTGTACCCAAACTGTTAGCTTCACCAAAGCTTCCCCCGCGCTAGCCTACCGATATCAAGCTTGCCGTATGTAACGGCATGCTTGAGTTAGGAAACCTAATAAAGCTCTTGCCTCTTCAAGCTACACCCGCACTTGTTTTCAGTTGTCAAGCATATCGTTTACAGGGTAACTTGAGTTTGGTTAGCTAACAAAACTCTTACTTCATTCAAGCTTCCCCCGCGCTATAATATAGCTTACAGCTACGTGTCAAGCTTGGCGCATGAAAGGGTTAGCTTGGATTTTGTGGGCTGCTAGTTAAAGTATAATAATATTATTAAATAATCGACGGATTTCAGTTAGAATTATTTATCATGAAAAGTTAGGTTATATTTCTTAAGCTAGTTTTTTATGAAATCAATCATCTGTTAAAATATTACCTGTCTTAAGGATCCGTAATAAGAAAAAAAATAATTTTTTTAAATACAACAATTTTTCTGCAATTTAAAAAAATAACAGAAGATAGCTCTTTGAAATTCCCATTAATTATAGCTTGTAAGTTATAACAATAAAAAGTAAAAAGTAAGATATTTATGCGGAATGTTTTATTGTAAGATGAGATAAGTTTTGTATAGGATAAACTACTGCTGATTAGCGGTTTAAAATTCTTATATTTTATGTAAACCATTTGGGGGATTGGAAGAAGCCGCGACTGCCACGCGGGAGACTTGAGTTCGAATCCAGTTCCTAAAATTTCTTTTTTCTAGTTGACAGATACAAAGTTC